>NC_013487.2:337700-355221 GCF_000004555.2 Caenorhabditis briggsae | reverse complement strand
CGAAATCCGGTTCTGATCCAGATTACTATGATCCTAACCACTAAACTATTTTTTCTTTTTTATTTATATCCTTCTTCGATCGAATTTTTTCAACTTGAAAAATCTGTTGCTCAACTTTTAACCCAAACCTCTTTTCTTTTTCCCTTTTTCTGTTTTCCCCATGACGATACGTATTTGTTTCGAAGAACCGATTTTTGAATTTTCTGAACAATAGCTTTACTCTGGTGCGTTTTCTTGGCGTTGGGTGTAATTTATGGTATCACAAATTTTTTTGATTAAAGTTTGGAATGAAATTTTCAGATTTGGTTTATGTCTGCCTGATTTTCACGAAATCATTGTTGAAGACATCAGTTTAGGAACTTTCTATGTGTTATAGATCCCATGGCCTCCGAGTACTTATTTGTACTCATTTTCATCGTTGCTGCGGATTTTACCCCCGTGGCAAACTAAACATGAAAAGTGTTCAGAAAGATTTCGTTTCAGGATACTGCACCACCTACAACTATTTTGATGCGAAATAAAGATATGTGTGGAAAACTGATCAACTAATGAAAGATGCGACATAAACTAATATGATTTTATCAAAATTCTATTTAAAAAAAAGTTGTTCTCAATAATAATTATGGATTGTAGAGATTTTTTAAAGGACCAGAGTTTCATAGTAGAGCCAAATTTTTCAAATTGGACAGGGTATATTTGACATTGTTTACTAAAGCCTATATGAAATGAAAATGAAAATTATTTAAAAATAAGCTTCTCCTGAATCTTTTCTTATTTTCAAGGTTCTTCAATCCATCATATCTCATCCTCCCGACGTCTAGAAAGCATTCAATATCAAATTAGCATTTATCTACAATATGATCATATTCTGGTGACGTCTTCATCGTTCCTATTCAGATAGTGATTAACATTAACATCCATAGAAGCTGAACCAAGCGGTTTCGTACTGCTTAATGTTATCAGACTACAGTAAATATACAAATAAAGAGAGAAAAGGGAGGAGAGGACTTGATTTGTCGTTGTGTATTGGTAGAAGCTAATTTTAAGAATTGGCTGTAAAATAATTGAGCTTATCGAACATTTGAAAAATGGGAAATTTGCGAAAATTTGTTTGAATATTTGTTTCTAACATCAAATTACAGATCAATTTATTTAAAAATTTATGCAAAACGTGCGAAAATGAGCTCATGAAAAATGCTTCGAATAGCAATGATCTATGAAAAATGGTGCTTATACAAAACTGCTTAAATCGTTCTAAAAAAGTGGTTCCAAACAGATACTGCCAGAAACAAGTCTGCCTCGAATGTGGCAAAATTTATTTTGAAGATCATAAAATTTGAAGAAATTAAAAAAAAGCTTTACTTTCTGTAGTTGACTACTATTTTTTTTCCACATGAATTTTGATGCCGTAATGTAAAGACTGTAAAGTTCTCACTAATTCAAAAATGTAGTTTACTTCAACTGTGCAAAAACTTCAATCCTGCAGAAAATAGTTCAGAAGTCTGATCTCTTACCGAGAAAGCGCAACAAGTATTGCAGTAGTAAAAAGTAGTCGTTGCAGCATAACCAAATGATCTTGTTGTCTTCCTCGAGTTCTATGCGTCTTCACCCTCCGTTGCCAACAGATGCCAACAGATGCCTCCTTGTCCTCTCGTTTTTTTGACTGTCCTCTATTCACCCGCCCCTTTGCCTCCCAAACGGACTAGAACTAACATCTCTTTTTTCTTTTCTCTTTCCTCTCTTCTGATGACCGAAGAGAGTGCTAAAGGGGGCTAGTTTTTTGTATGACTCGCTGATCCTCACCGATTCACATTCTATGTTTGTACCCATGCTTTGTGGAATATCCATTACGTAATGTTCACTTCTTCACTTCCTTTCGCATATTTTCACTTTCAATTTTAGCTTCCTTCCCCCCCTCCGTACCAGAGACCGAGCGGGAGATAAAGAGATTTTCAGAGACTGCTGCTATTGCGTTGTAAATTAAAATGAAGAGAGAACAGATTCAGGTTGTAAGAGAGTTTTGAATTTGGAGAAGAAATATGTATATTGGGTCTCTGATTCACATTTCTCACATTTCAAAATTGTTTTTCATTGTTTTTGGGGTTCCCATTGTTTTGGGGGCATGTTCATTCTATTTTCAGATGGTGACGAATATTACAGAAATTCGATATTCTATAAAAATAGAATCTTTAATCAAAAAAGAGTAGCAATTTTTCATTTTATTCAAAAGTAATTGCGAATCAAAGTTTCCCAAATTGTTTTAAAATGAACAACTAATCTAGCCGTAAACACTAATAGAGTGACAGCCAAACTGTAAACTTTGAGCTCATATATCTCATTCGTTGTAAAAGATATCAAAAAGTTGTCAACTGATAAAATGTTTGTCATAATATCAAAAATGTTTTGTCAGTCGACCACTATTTGATAACTTAAACAGGAAATGAGATATATAGGCACAAAGTTGAAAGTTTGAGTGGTACTCTATTGAAGTGTTTCCGGTTTTTTGGTGAATTCAAATGAAAATTGATTTTATCCCCTTCCTACATTTTCAAGACACAAATCAGTTGCAACTTGAGTCATGTTTCTCTTCTATGTCTTTTTTTCCAAATAAATTTGTTCACGAACCCATTTATTTCAAGTGATTGTGATGAGTCAAATGAAGAATCGAACAATCGAATAAAATGGATTTTTTCGCAGAAAAAGAAAAATAGTTCGAAAGATTGCCAAAATATAAATGATCGAGAAAATTATACGCACACACACACACACAAGTTATTCAGATGAATGAGAGAAAACGAGAGAAGATGATTTAACCGAAGAGTTCGTTGGCACGTCGTCTGAATCGGTTCTCGTAGATCACGGAATCTTCTGGATACTCCATTGAAGTAGATCGTTTTCCTGAAAAAAAAACAGTAAATAAAGATTTTTGATCTTGACAAAGCCCTATTTTAAAAGTGTATATTTACTTTTCTCCAAAAAATGTGCATATATACAATGTAACCATGATCTCTCTTTCTTCTCATCGCCGCGACCTTTCTCATTTTAGAAATCTGATCTTTCTCGAATTTCCAAAAGCGCGAACATACTTGCGCCTTTCACACCCCTTATTTGCTGAGCAATTAAGAACAGATTACTGTAGTGCTTACCAAAGAGTTCTCGGCCACGTCGTTTGTTGAACATGCTGCTGCTGCCACGTTTCAGAAGTCGTCTGGAGACATCAATCGAGTCCACTGAAATTTTAAAGACCGGACTGTGTATTGCAATTTTCAGTGTACGATTATCAGTATATAACGGCATTATGCCCCAGTAAAACATTAAAGTAACAACAGTCGGTTTCTAAAAAGAAAATGAAATGAGAGCTAAATCAACAATTGGACGTCTTCCTAGGATTCATGACTCTCAGAAACCGTTGATAATTAACAAAACGCCTTAAACGCTCCATAAAATTACAGTTTTTTTTGTATCTTTTGAAATCATATCATAAATTTTTAATAATGTTTAGAAGTGTTATGTTGTTTTCCGGTTACTAGATTGCAGGTAGTTTTTAAAAACATTCTGAAAGAAACTGAGATCTATTTGGATCTATTTCATCTCATAATTTCCGATTCCTATGTTTTCTCTTTTTTCTTATTATTGTGTCTCTTGAATTTCTCACATTGATTTGGCATTACACGGAACGCTCTCAAATTCATCGGCTCCTCTTCATCGAACCACAATGGCGAAGCGGCAACAATCGAACACAACACTGAAAAAATATAGATCTAGAAGAAGACGAAGAAAATGATTCATGAATTTTGTATTCATCTATTTTTCATTCCGAGACCGGACCCGAAAACACTGAAAGAAAAATGCGAGTCGCGGGAAAAATCGCGAAGGGTGGTAATTTTTGAGAATCCGCACGCGAGGAGATTCGGAAAAAAATGACGTTGGTGTTCAGAGAGAAAGATAAATTCTGGGTACGAATTCTAGGACCCATGATTTAAATTAATGAAAAACGACATATTTCGTTTCGAATGAATTAACCATTTGAAAAACCACCAGAGAATCCTTCAGAAAACATAAAGATTTCGTTGAAACTTGAGAAAAAAGTTCGGCCGAGTACAGTTAGTCGGAAAATGTTAAAAAACAGAAAAAAAAATAGAATGAAGATTCCTCTAGAAGAATAGTTCCTATACTAGGGCTTCGCTGGCAAATTCTGGTCGGACCTAGTAGTATTCCAAAAAATTAATACTAGTAACATTTCAAATTTCAACTTCCGACCAAAATCTGACCATTAGCCGCTGTTCTTGGGCAAGTTCCTGCTAGAACCTGGCCGCACATTTTTAATCAAGTCCAATTTTGGTTTTTTGTTTGTGGTCACTTTTTCGTGATCTATCTGCTCAGGAATTGGTAATGGATCCACCGGACTGTGTATTGCAATTTTCAGTGTACGATTATCAGTATATAACGGCATTATGCCCCAGTAAAACATTAAAGTAACAACAGTCGGTTTCTAAAAAGAAAATGAAATGAGAGCTAAATCAACAATTGGACGTCTTCCTAGGATTCATGACTCTCAGAAACCGTTGATAATTAACAAAACGCCTTAAACGCTCCATAAAATTACAGTTTTTTTTGTAACTTTTGAAGTCATATCATAAATTTTTAATAATGTTTAGAAGTGTTATGTTGTTTTCCGGTTACTAGATTACTTACCGAAGAACAGAAAAACCGTTGAATAGTTCATGATTTCTGCTGAGGGTGTCACACAAGAAGCTTTCACACAACCACTGGAATAGTAGTCGGGTGGGGCTGCTTGAAAGTGAGAATGGATGAATCTCTTTTCGGAGCTGCCGAAAGATATATCTCTGCATTCAAGCCACGCCCACCTATCACATTTCCATTGGACCGCCCGTTTTCGAAAAGCTCCCGAAATGGTGACGAAATAATTAGGGGAAGTGGAGGCGTCGATGGGAAAAGTATCGGTTACTTGAAGAATGATTGAAGATAGAAAATAGGATGAGCTACTTTCGGCACGTCATTGCAAGAAGGGGACGTCATGAACAATTGCAAAGCAAACTTGAAAAGTGTTTGGATGGTACGGGGAAGGGTGTTAAGAAATGAACGATTTGCGTAATCCTAAAACTTTCGTAAGTTTGTTTTCAGTCTGCTCATGCTGGTCTAAAGAACTGTGTGCACTGTGAAACTTTCCCACACATAAACACTCTTGTTTGATGCGAAATGAATGAAGCGATTTCAGATAAATGCTATGGGGTAGGTTTTCAGACAGGTCTTCCTACAGGTTTCCAGTAGACGTGCCTAATTGTAATACTTTTATTTAGAAAGCGTGAATCATTCCGATTCACCCCGTTCCCTATTATTTTCAGGTTGTATTGTAGCGCCCGTTGATTTTGTGGTATTTATACTTGCTGATCGTTTCTTTTGGCCAGGTTTTTGTGGATTTTTTAGTAGATCAGTAAGTGGAAATTATTTATTTCAAAAATTTTATGATCTTAAAAATTTAAAGATTAATTTTTTGTTTACTACCGGAACCGATAGTCTCTGAAAAAAACCGTTCCCACACCAATCACCTTTTTTCGCTGCCCAAGTTCCTCTTGAAAACCGGATAAAGTCCGATTTCCCCTCTCTTTGATATTTGATATGCAATTTTCCGTTTGCATCTCTCAACAGTCTCTCATATCCCAAGCTATGCTTCCATGTTTCTTCGACCATCTGCGTCTTGTGTGGACTGTCCACTTTTATTTGAAGAACAGACCATTTGACTTCCGTTTTTTAATTGCCATTTTCCCTTTAAGATTACACATAAAACTTGTGAAAAGTACAATTTTAGGACGGTGGCCTTTTTTGAAAAATTAGAAAAGTATAATTCCCAAAATGCAGGTTTTCATTTTACTCTGAATTCGTTTTTTTTCTTTCAGAAAATAGTATTAACATATTGAAAATGTCGTCTAATTCACCTGAAATGTTTTACGTTATTCTATATGGAGTGATTTCGGTTACGGTAGTTTCACTATTGTCTCTTGGTGGTGCATGCATTGGACCACTGATGGCGAAAGATGCAAAACATAGGTAAACTGATTTTGAATAATAAAAAATGAGAAAAAAAATAATTTCAGGTGGCTCCATTTTTTTCTGGCAATGGCGATCTCGACCCTCAGTTCCGATGCGATTTTGCATATTATACCGCAGGTGAGTGATTTGTTCAAAAGAGGGTTTGAAGTATTATGTATTTGCCGGTCACAGTTTTTGTTTTAAAAAAAATCGTATTTTTTGTGTTTAGTTTGCCGTTTCATGAACCAAAAATCACATAATTTTTTTTCTATAATTTAGTTTTAAAGAGCTGATAAAAATTGAAAGATTTGATTATACTTTTTTTAATTCGAAATAGCATTCCTTCGAAAAATCACATTTTTACAGGTAGTGGGAGCTCATAGTCACAGCCATGGACATTCCCACGAGCACCATGGAAGCTCTTCCCATGAAAATGTAACAGCTGCACATAGTCATAGTCATCACGAAGAAGAGGATGAGATTATGGCAAGTCTTCTCATCTTTTCAATTCTGAAATCTCAATTTTTCAGTGGTACACCATCACATCAACTCGCAAGAACCTGCTCCGACTCTCGGTGATCGTTCTTTCCATCTACGTTCTTTACTTTGTGGAGTTTTTCATGTTCTACCGGAAAATTCATCTCCACTATTGCTCACCTTCCACAAAGTCTCCTGTAAAGAGCCCATCTGGAATCCAATCTTCACATTCAAATTCAAGTGGAATTGAGGACAATAATAATGGAGAATCCAAAGAAAAACCCAGAGAAGAAGGAGGTCACGAGTTGATTCATTTGCGAGAGGAAGAAGAAGATGGTGGTGAGATTTGTGGACTTAAAGTGAGTCAGAAAATTTTCAAATCTAAAAAATTCTCTATTTTCAGCCACGCGCTCTAATCATCCTATTTGGTGATGGAATTCATAATTTAGTAGATGGAGTAGCAATCGGTGCATCATTTATGATCTCACTAAAACTCGGATTCATCACAACAATCGCAGTGGTTTGTCACGAACTTCCGCATGAAATTGGAGATTTGGCAGTGCTGATTGATTCGGGACTATCAATGGTCACAGCATTAATACTGAATTTACTCTCCGCTCTAACTGCCTACATAGGACTATTTATTGCAATTGTTTTGGGAAAAGATGAAGAAATCGAGACAATATTATTAGCAATTACAGCTGGAATGTTTCTTTATGTAGCATGGGCGGATATGGTAAATTTTTCGTTGGAGGTTTTTAATAACAGTTATTTTCCAGCTCTCACATCTTAAACATGACGCGTTGATGGCTGATCATTGGATGGTGACAAGTATTTTACAATTATCCGGGTTTACTGTTGGATTTCTTCTCATTTTTGGATTAGGATGGTTCGAACACTTGCTCGAAGGATAAAAATGATAATGAACTCACAACTGATAAAACGGGTCCAATAAATATTATTTTTATAAAAACGAATTTTTTCTTGGTTTCCTCAACGACCGGTACAAAGTCGAACATAACCTTTTGTGTGACTTTGCATTAAAATGATAAGAAATTGATAACAATAATGTCAAGAATTTCTAGTTTATTCTTACTTCTAGTGACCTAGTTATGCTGTCTTCTTTTAGCTCAGGTTAGTTGATTTTTTTCTCAAAACTGTTTGATAATTTGTTTTTAGAGAAAGGTCTCAAGTTTTACACAGCTTTCAATGCATTTTTTGCTGTTTCATCATTATGGAACCAAGATTTCGTAATCTTTTCGATTAGTCTCATTTCAATTTTAATTGGTGGAGTATCATATTTGGAATACAAAAAATGTAGATTAACAGGCCTTCCGATCCTAATTTTAGTTATGATGACGATGTGGATTCTGTAAAACTTCACTTTGTTTAAAAAAAACATATTTCTGCTTCAGATCGTTCTTCAAAACATTTTATTGGAACACATTCATTTTTCTACTCTCCGTTTACAACCTATTGATTCTTGTCACTTTATCATTTTCTATTCCATTTTCTGCTTACATTTTGATGGTGGTTTTGTTGCTGGGACAATCTATAGATGACGATTGACAATAAATTGCTCATATGTATTTTATTTATTCACTTGTTTACAAAGCACATATTCTTGCGTCAAAGAACAAGGATAATCCATCCAAACTCCACGAGAAAAACCGAATTCCGAACCGCTATTGACAATGGACAGTGTCATCTGAAATGATATCATGTACTTGCCCCTTTTTATAATAAAATACTTACAACATTACAATACTTTGTATAATCAGCCCCCTGCGCTTTGTTTGGTTTTCCTGGTGCCCAGTTCGAGTATGAAGATTCTCCGATCCACGCCTGATGGACTATGAAAGTGTCGTCATTGGTGCTGAATGCCTCTCAAAAGAACAACAAATTATAAACATAAACGTCTTCATTCCAACTAACTTCTTATCGCCTCATTCATTGCATCATCTGTGATTACTGCAATTTCTCCTCCAAATGCTTCACATCCTGCTTTGGAAGTGACATAGTTTGCAGGTCCCTTCACTATCTGGAAGAGGGATCAAAAAACAAATGTATTGTTTGCCGATGTTTACCCCATAACAACTTCCTTCGTAACTGATCCAAAACTTGTCGCATTTCGGCGAGCAATCACCGGTCACTAATGTTGTTGTTGTTGTGGGAGTTGTGGTTGCTACCGTAGTAGTTGTTGGTGTCGATGTAGTCGTCGTAGTTATGGTTGTTGGTGTTGTCGTGGTAGTCGTTTCCTGTAAGCACATAACGTTATGTGCATGTAGTAATGATTTAGAAAGATGTCGAACAAAATATCGTACCGTTGTAGTCGTAGTTGTAGGAGTTGTAGTAGTTGTGGTAGCAGTAGTAGTAGTCGTGGAGGTTGTGCTAGTAGTGGGTGGAGTGGTCGTTGTTGTCGTTGGAGTCGTTGTTGTAGTTGGCGGTTTAGTGGGATCGGGAATCTCACCACACTCTTTCTTGACGTAAGTTTCTCCAGAAGATGCAGCTGAATTGTTTTAATAAAACAGGGATCTTGTTTGGGGATATAATCTTTTTTTTGCCTCTGATCTAATCGCAGGGACCGAATAATTTCAAATCGACTTGAAAGAGAGAGAAAAAATCTAGGTCATGACCTAGGAAAAACTGGGTCATGACCAAGAAAAAACTGTGTCATGACCTAGAAAAATTGGGTCATGACCGAAAAAATCTAGGTCACGACCTAAAAAAATTGGGTTATGGCTTAGAAAAATTGGGTTATGACCTAGAAAAATTGGGTCATGACCTAAAAAAATTGGGTTATGACCGAAAAAATCTAGGTCACGACCTAAAAAAATTGGGTTATTGCTTAGAAAAATTGGGCTATGACCTAGAAAAATTGGGTCATGACCAAGAAAAAACTGGGTCATGACCTAGAAAAATGGGGTCATGACCTAGAAAAAACTGGGTCATGACCTAGAAAAAATTGGGTCATGACCTAAAAAATTGGTTTATGACCTAGAAAAAATCTAGGTCACGACCTAAAAAAATTGGGTTATGGCTTTAAAAAATTGGGTTATGACCTAGAAAAATTTGGGTCATGACCTAGAAAAAATTGGGTCATGACCTAGAAAAATTGGGTCATGACCTAAAAAAATCTAGGTCATGACCTAGAAAAATTGGGTCATGACCAAGAAAAAACTGGGTCATGGCCTAGAAAAATTTGGGTCATGACCTAGAAAAAATTGGGTCATGACCTGAAAAATTGGTTTATGACCTAGAAAAAATCTAGGTCACGACCTAAAAAAATTGGGTTATGGCTTTAAAAAATTGGGTCATGACCTAGAAAAAATTGGGTCATGACCTAGAAAAATTGGGTCATGACCTAAAAAAATCTAGGTCATGACCTAGAAAAATTGGGTCATGACCAAGAAAAAACTGGGTCATGGCCTAGAAAAATTTGGGTCATGACCTAGAAAAATGGGGTCATGACCTAGAAAAAACTAGGTCATGACCAAGAAAAAACTGTGTCATGACCTAGAAAAATTGGGTCATGACCGAAAAAATCTAGGTCACGACCTAAAAAAATTGGGTTATGGCTTAGAAAAATTGGGTTATGACCTAGAAAAATTGGGTCATGACCTAAAAAAATTGGGTTATGACCGAAAAAATCTAGGTCACGACCTAAAAAAATTGGGTTATTGCTTAGAAAAATTGGGCTATGACCTAGAAAAATTGGGTCATGACCAAGAAAAAACTGGGTCTGACCTAGAAAAAAATGGGTCATGACCTAGAAAAATTGGGTCATGACCTGAAAAAACTGGTTTATGACCTAGAAAAAATCTAGGTCACGACCTAAAAAAAAATTGGGTTATGGCTTTAAAAAATTGGGTTATGACCTAGAAAATTTTGGGTCATGACCTAGAAAAAATTGGGTCATGACCTAGAAAAATTGAGTCATGACCTAGAAGAAATTGGGTCATGACCTAGAAGAAATTGGGTCATGACCTAGAAGAAATTGGGTCATGACCTAAAAATATTGGGTCATGACTTAGAAAAATGGGGTCATGACCTAGAAAAAACTGGGTCATGACCTAGAAAAAATTGGGTCATGACCTAGAAAAAATTGGGTCATGACCTAGAAAAATTGGGTCATGACCTAGAAGAAATTGGGTCATGACCTAGAAGAAATTGGGTCATGACCTAAAAATATTGGGTCATGACCTAGAAAAATGGGGTCATGACCTAGAAAAAATTGGGTCATGACCTGAAAAATTGGTTTATGACCTAGAAAAAATCTAGGTCACGACCTAAAAAAATTGGGTTATGGCTTTAAAAAATTGGGTTATGACCTAGAAAACTTTGGGTCATGACCTAGAAAAAATTGGGTCATGACCTAAAAAAATCTAGGTCATGACCTAGAAAAATTGGGTCATGACCAAAAAAAAACTGGGTCATGGCCTAGAAAAATTTGGGTCATGACCTAGAAAAAATTGGGTCATGACCTAGAAAACTTTGGGTCATGACCTAGAAAAAATTGGGTCATGACCTAAAAAAATCTAGGTCATGACCTAGAAAAATTGGGTCATGACCAAAAAAAAACTGGGTCATGGCCTAGAAAAATTTGGGTCATGACCTAGAAAAAATTGGGTCATGACCTAGAAAAATTTGGGTCATGACCTAGAAGAAATTGGGTCATGACCTAGAAAAAATTGGGTCATGACCTACAAATATTGGGTCATGACCTAGAAAAATGGGGTCATGACCTAGAAAAAACTGGGTCATGACCTAGAAAAAATTGGGTCATGACCTAGAAAAATTGGGTCATGACCTAGAAGAAATTGGGTCATGACCTAGAAAAAATTGGGTCATGACCTACAAATATTGGGTCATGACCTAGAAAAATGGGGTCATGACCTAGAAAAAACTGGGTCATGACCTAGAAAAAATTGGATCATGACCTAGAAAAATTGGGTCATGACCTAGAAGAAATTGGGTCATGACCTGAAAAATTGGTTTATGACCTAGAAAAAATCTAGGTCACGACCTAAAAAAATTGGGTTATGGCTTTAAAAAATTGGGTTATGACCTAGAAAACTTTGGGTCATGACCTAGAAAAAATTGGGTCATGACCTAAAAAAATCTAGGTCATGACCTAGAAAAATTGGGTCATGACCAAAAAAAAACTGGGTCATGGCCTAGAAAAATTTGGGTCATGACCTAGAAAAAATTGGGTCATGACCTAGAAAAATTTGGGTCATGACCTAGAAGAAATTGGGTCATGACCTAGAAAAAATTGGGTCATGACCTACAAATATTGGGTCATGACCTAGAAAAATGGGGTCATGACCTAGAAAAAATTGGGTCATGACCTAAAAAATTGGTTTATGACATAGAAAAAATCTAGGTCACGACCTGAAAAAATTGGGTTATGGCTTTAAAAAATTGGGTTATGACCTAGAAAAATTTGGGTCATGACCTAGAAAAAATTGGGTCATGACCTAGAAAAATTGGGTCATGACCTAAAAAAATGGGGTCATGACCTAGAAAAAACTAGGTCATGACCTGGAAAAAATTGGGCCGTGATCTAGAAAAAAAACAGAACCATCAAGAAAACATTCCGTAAACACTCATGACCACCCAAACCGTCCACTTTGCGCTCGTTTATCTTGGTTCCTGTAACAGATATCAAAAAGTTTTCAACTGGCAAACTGTTTATCATGTTATCTGTTGCATTATATGGATACTTCCAATAGTTTTATATTTGATCTACCAAATTATTTGTGATCTACCCACCTAAGAAGAGCGCCCTTCTCTGGCACTCTTCTTCTTAGTTGTTTCATTGATCAGAACCCCTCTTTCTTTGGGGCTGACAACCATTCTCGGTCTGTCCTAGTCTCCCAGCCTTTTCTACTTTTCCCCCTCTATTCTCGTACATTTTTGGTACCTGAATAAATCTGTATTCTATAACTACTATTCGCATTCCTTGAGCCGGCCAGAATGCCGGATCCTAAGGACGTAACAACTGGCGATCAGGATGAGATTCGAACTCACGCGGGGAAACCGCAATGGATTAGCAGCGGAACTACAGTCAGATTGAGAAAGAAGCTTTCGGACTCATCACGGCTGTCACGAAGTTCCACAAATTTCCTTTATGGCCGCCACTTCACTCTGAAGACCGACCACAAGCCATTGCTGTTAATATTTGGAGATAAAAACGGTATACCCCTTTACAGTGCAAACCGTCTTCAGCGTTGGGCTATCATTCTGCTCAACTACGACTTCACCATCGAGTACGTCAACACCAATCACTTCGGACAAGCTGATGCTCTGTCAAGATTGATCTCGGACCAAATCCAGCAAAAAGAATGTGAAGTATACTGTATCAGGTTTGTGGCCCAAAATCATTGATAAAAGCTCACAAATCTCTTTTTTCCACCACCGACGAGATCAACTGTCAATCGTGGCCGACTGCATCATGTTCAACGACAGGATCGTCATTCCCAGTACTCTCAAGGCAAGGGTTCTCAAAATGATTCACCGGGCTCATCCTGGAATCGTGAGGATGAAGCAGTTGGCGCGATCTCTCGTATACTAACCATCCATCGATAAGGACATCGAGAACAAGGTCAGAAGTTGTGACCAGTGTGCATCAGTCGCTAAGAATCCAATAAAGAACACTCTATGTTCTTTGCCAATCCCAACTGCTCCATGGCAAAGGGTACACGCTAACTATGCTGGACCACTGGATGGAACTTACTATTTGGTCGTGGTAGACGCATTCTCCAAATGGCCTGAAGTCTTCCCAATCACATCCATCACAACTACAGCTACAATAAATATTCTGAGAAAAGTGTTTTCACAATTCGGAGATCCGCAAACGCTGGTAACCGACAACGGAACTCAGTTCACTTCATCTGGTTTCGAAAACTTCTGCAAGGATCGAGGAATCACACATTCATGATCACCACCATTCCATCCGCAGTCAAATGGTCAAGCAGAACTTTTCGTGGACACTCTCAAACGGAGCTTAGGCAAGTTAAAAGGGGAGGAAAACGCAGATACTGCCTTATATGTATTTCTGCAGAGCTATCGCTCAACTCCTTGCACCTCCAGCCCTAATGGCTCTACACCAGCTGAGAACTTCATTGGTCGCAAAATCCGAACATTTCTGGATCGAGTACGCCCGAAAGACCAACTTCCCAACTCGCATGATACTGAGATGGAGAAGCAGTTCAACAAGCAACATGGTGCACGATCAAGAAGCTACCAAGTTGGAGAAAAGGTTTATGTTAAAGACTACCGTAACATAAATACTGCCACTTGGATTCCAGGTACTATCCAGAAGTGCGTTGGACAAACGATGTACCACGTCGCAGTCAACGACACCGTCTGGACCCGACACGCCAATCAGCTCCGAAGACGTGACGCTCCAATCCAATTCGACGTGCCCTGGACACAATGGATCCAATCGATGTGACACCTACGGCTACTCAACTTCCGAGCAGCTCCACAGATACCACGCCATCTCCAGTGAACACTCCAGCTAAGCCGAAAACTCCACCGCCCAAGCAATACCGGAAGTCTACTCGGATTATCAACCAACCTCCACGTTTGGTCATGAAGTATAATCAAAAGTCTTATCATTGATTTTTGTTCCCTTTATTTCTAGATTAAGTTTGTAGTCTACCCCCCACTTAATCATCCTTTCCCTTGTCCTTGTTCCATCTTAAAAAGGGAGGTGTTGCATTCTATGCATACTTCCATTAGTTTTATATTTGATCTACCAAGTTATTTGTGATCTACCCACCTAAGAAGAGCGCCCTTCTCTGGCACTCTTCTTCTTAGTTGTTTCATTGGTCAGAACCCCTCTTTCTTTGGGGCTGACAACCATTCTCGGTCTGTGCTAGTCTCTCCCAGCCTTCTCTACTTTTCCCCCTCTATTCTCGTACATCTTTAGTACCTGAATAAATCTGTATTCTATAACTACTATTCGTATTCCTTGAGCCGGCCAGAATGCCGGATCCTAAGGACGTAACATTATCATTAATATTTTGTCAGTTGATTACTTTTTTATATCTTTCACATAAGCCGAGATATATGGGCTCAAATTTAGCGAGTTGAGTGGCCTTCCATTAGAGTGTTTACGGTAAATGTCTTCGTTTTTTTCTGTATTCTCGAAAAGACTTACATGCATTAGGATCATATTTACAAAGCGCAACAGTACCACTCGTTTGTGAGCACAGTATCATATCATCCCACTGTCCAGCTACGTATCCATCAATATAGTGCAATTCATCGTATTCCCACAACTACAAATACCTTACTGGATAAAAAGTTGAAAAGTCGTGCATACTGTCACACAACTGTATTCAGCAAACTCGGATTGAGGATAATGAGGCTGCCAAAACCAAAAGTCAACTGGGGTCCCGTCGGTCCAGATGTAGGTCACATTGTCACACTAAATTTTAAAATAATACAAATCGATAAGCCAAATACAAAATGAATATACATCTCTTCTCATACCAATCCATGCATCCATGTGGCCGCTTTTGTCCCGGAATTGGGCTGAAAAAACTTACTCATTTATTATATTAACTGTTGTGTTTGTGACTAATTAAAAAATATATTGGAGAATTTTCTTGAAAGACGAAAAATGTGATTTTGTAAATTTTGTGACTGTCTTCAGAATAGGCAGAAGTTATTTCATGAATAACATATACGGAAACTTATATTTGGCAACGCAATTATTTAAATGCATTTTTTCAAACAAATAGATTGTATCCTTGATTCCAAGTCTTACCATTCAACCATCTGCTTTCAGCTTCATTGTGAACTGACGCTAGATGTCCTCCGGATACTTCTTCGACACAATACTCCTCACCAGCGTACCAGGACATTTCTTTTTTTGATTGTTTGTAGCACATCCCATTAACAGAATATCTCGTCCATCCCGAGGCACAAGGTGCTGTTCCCACTTCATCTGACAGTATCAGCAGGTTGGATGAAGGGTCAAATAGTACAGAACTCGGAAGATCTAGTTGAGATTTAAGAATTGAGTTCAAATCTGGAAATATTGAAAGGAAAGTGATAACCCATCAAAATTCGAATTTCATTAAAACTCGAATTTTCAAACATACCATCATCTTTTGATCCTCTGATTGCTCCACGATTATGCTTCAAAAAATTCCCAATCATGGCCTGCTTTCCAACCTTCTCCTCTTTGAAACTGTGGTTTTTTAAAATTCAGCTTCTTAAAACTCACCAATTGCCATGTTCCAAACACCAAAACATAGTGCTAATAAAATATGAAGATCTAAAACCAACTGGTTCATTACTTTCCTTTTCCAATACAGAATGGTCACCTGTTGTTTGTGAAGGACCTCCCCTCGTATTCAAAAATCGGATAAATGAATGATCGACCTCTGATAATCCGTTCTTGCATACCGGAAGTTCTGAGAGTACATAATTTTGTATGTAGTTTTGAAATCATCGAAATGTGGGATCAGGTTAAATTTTAAAGAGTTTAAAACCCCCAATTTTCTCACAAACACCAAAAACCTTTTGTTGGTTATTGGAAAACTACTGGGCATCCTTGTATAAGTATAAATGTTTTCATCATATAAGTTTGTGTCCGGCGCTTCAAACGTCTGACTGCTGCGACTACGGCGTGAGTTCGTCGCTTCGCTTCTCACTTTTTTGGCACCTTTTCGAATTGAAAATTTAAATCTTTTCTATGATTTGTTCTCATTGTACTTCAGGCCTACCAACCTCAAAAGTGTTATGGTAGATCCATTTTTGTTTGGCGGACTTTTTTCCGGAATGAAACTTCCCTCCTGGGGAAACGGAATGAAAGACAAAGAAGGAAAGAGACACCACTTTATTTATTCATTTTAAAAACGCTTATGATAAGAATGATTTTACTTCAAGTTCAATAACATTATTTTCATATTGCTTTTTCACAGATACCAAATTCTTTCACACTTGTACAAGCATACGATTTCCAAACTCCTCGTTTTGAATAAATTCCGTTGTCTGATTGGCTAAGAATTATCTGAAACTTATAAATTGATGTAACTTAACGTGTAACCTGACTACCGTGAGACATGATCCAGCGGACGATGTAGATCCAAAAGCCAAATTGCTGTACCCTCCAGATGCACTTATCCAAGCTTCTTCGAGTGTGATACTCAATGTGTTGGTGCTGAAGGCTACTGAAAACATACCAAGGGGAAATTTCTTTGCATCCGAAAATTATTTTACATCTCAAAGCTTCATTGATTCCAGCACCACTGACATCTGCTAGTTTTCCACCCAACCGCACACATTCCGAATTGAAATCTGCAGATCTTCCAGGTCCTTGAATTTTCTGAAAGATATATTTTTCAAAGTTTTCCTTTTCGTGAAATAAAGTTACAGAAAACTCACCGAGTAACACAAATTGTTATAAGCTACCCAGTTAGTTGGGCATTTGCTTTCACATTTTGCAGTGTCGAATGGAGTTGTAATTTTTGTTGTAGAAGTCGGTGTGGTTGTAAGAAGAGACGTCGTTGTCATATTTGTATGAGTGGTAGTTGTTGGAGTCGTTGTAGTCGTTGTAGGTGTGGTAGTAGTTGTTGTAGTAGTCGTCGTAGTTGTAGAAGTCGTAGTTGTGGGAGTAGTTGTTGTAATTGTAGGAGTGGTAGTAGTCGTGGTGGCTGTCGTAGTCGTCGGAGTGGTCGTTGTAGTGGTAGGAGTGGTTGTGGTAGTCGTCGAGGTCGTTGTCGTGGTCGTCGGCGTAGTAGTTGTTTCCTATAACCGGATTGTATTTGAATAATTTTTTAAGTAGAATTTTCTGTCTAGCAATGCTCTCAAAATGCGTCTGCTTAGAAGACTTCCCGTAGTAGTGGTAGTAGAGGGATCCGTGGTAGTGGTGGTCGGAGATGGTGGTCGTTGTGGAAGTTGTGGTCGTGGTTGTGGGTGTTGTAGTAGTCGTGGTGGGAGTTGTAGTCGTAGTCATAGTTGTAGTAGTTGT
>NC_013487.2:317495-334120 GCF_000004555.2 Caenorhabditis briggsae | reverse complement strand
CAACGCCCATGCTAAGCCTCCATTACACGATCTTCCATCATCCATCTGTCCGGGTAAAAATCCATACATTCCACGCAACAATGTTGAGTCCCACATCTGAAATTCTTAATGAGTTAAAAAATTATTATGAGTTTAATTCACCGCAGTACAACTATCTTCGATTCCTCCATAGATTGGATAATTTGGTTGCCACCAAAGAAAATCAACAGGTGTTCCATCTGTCCATTCCCAAGCTGTGTTGTCGCACTGAATGATTTTTTTGAAAAAGTTAGGATATTAAAATTTACATTTCGTCTCAATCCAATCCAGTCGTCCATTTTTGAGTACCAAACTTTGTACTGATCTGGAAAGGTATTTCGAATAAAACTATTTTTCAAGTTTTCGTTAAAACTTTGAAGACTTACAGTTCAACCACACAGCTTCAGCTTGGCTATGAACAGAAGCCAAATGTGCACCTGCTCTCTGGTTCCAGCACCAATCTTCCGATGCATACCAAGAAAGCGTAGGAGATCCCATTTCCTTGTAACAACACCCATTTCCCTCCCATCTGATCCACCCGGACGCACACTTTGCTGTTCCGATTGCATCGGAAAGTACTAATGGACCTTTCTGACTCTCGTCTTGTAGTGAGCTACTACTTTCGGGCGGAATCAAAGAATTTTGATTCATAGCCTTGAAAAGATATCGTTCATCAGAACCATCGGATTGTTTCAAAACTTCCCGATTATCAGCGACAAAATTTGAAACCAAAATTTGTCGAACAGCAATGTTATCTGAATGTTAACGAATTACAGCAAAAATAAAAAAGGTACGATTCATCTTACCTACTTTCTTATTATTTCCAAAAACACCAATAAATAGAACTTTGGCAACGAGGAAGAAAAACCATCCATTTTTCATTTTTTGCTTCCAAGTACGAACTGTGGGTTTGCGGGAAAAGGGAGATCAAAACGAACGTAATCCTCTGGAGGATTGAAATGATTTAAAGGCGAGCGGCGCATAAACTTGAGTAAATACCGAAGGATCAATTGACCAAAGTATTTCTACAACATACGTATTTGAGATGTATATGGTTTTCAAATTTTGAAGTTTTTGAAGTCAGTTTTCTTTTTTTTTTTTTTTTTTTTTTTTTTTTTCTTTTTTTTTTTTTCGAGAGGTTTTAAAATGTTTTCCGTTTTCGTGGAAAGACATGAAAGGTTTCGTTTCCGTAAAAAATATTCCGGAAAATGATCATGTTGTTGCTGCACAAACCGAACGAAAATAACAATAATCAGAACTACAAGAATGTAGGAGCGATAAATTGGAGAAAAGAATTTATTGAGAGTCTAGTTGTTTTAAAAGTTAGTTAATTTTTTTAGTAACTGCAAATTCTTCTTTTTCTTATTTGCTAGTCTTTTCTATGAGTTTTCTTCAAGTTTCCCACTCCTTTTCTATTTTGCAGACCTTCCTGGAAAATAAATTTTGAGGTAAGAAAGGGAAACTAAAAAAAAATCCGTGAGTAGTATTTTTAGTTTTGCTGAATTGAATGTTTGTTTCAAAGTGGGTCCCAACTTGGTGGATCCTCTCAACGGTACGAAAATTTAAATAACACACGAATTTTGTACTGGATTTGTACCCTAAAAACTGGAAAACTGGGAAATTTGATAGACATCCTAAAATGTTTTTGGAGCAACAACATTCTTTCAACATTTATTATTCGCCGTGTGTTTTCATTACGTTACTAAACAGGGGTGGGCGAGGAAGGGAGAAAAACCTTCACGTTTTGCAAATTTTCCGCCCTTGTTTTGCAAAACGAGATTAAAGGCGCACGCAATTTCGCCGGCGGGTCTCGACACGTAAAAAATAAATTTTGAATTTTTAAAGCGATTTTTAATAAAATTGTTCAAAATTCAAAATTTATTTTCCACGCCATTTTTTACCTGTCCAGACACATCGGCAAACTTGCGTGCGCCTTATCTCGTTTTGCGCGTGTTTTGCAATTCGTTTCCGACTAAAGCCGATTGCTCGCCCAGCCCTGTTACTAAACCACTTTTATTTTACTTTATTATCCTGCGACTTGATTATTGCAATTAATTATGAATAAGAATGGATAAAAGTGTTAGAATGAAAGTGATAGTGAAGAAGGTGCGGTTGGCAGAGTCGATCTTGAAGTTGTGTCCCAATACTGGCTGGTTACCGTCGAAACCTTCCACCACTTCAAACTTTTCAATTTTCGGTTTCAGATGTTTCTTGTACTTTTTTCGCATCGCAAAGAAGTAGTCTGGTGATGGAAGACACAAAACACTTTTACATCCGTATTTACATTCCGTTTCCGCACATGTGATCTCCGGGTTCTTCGAGGCTTTATATTTATATAGGTACCCCGTAGAGCCTCTGCAATATATTAATATTTAAAAAAAACTATGCTGGTCAAGCCAAAACATTTTCATTCTCTTATTGCCCTTTAATATTATCTGGATAATTTTCAAAAAAAGGTAGAGAGGCAACTCGAACCATATATCATGACAAGCTGAAAAAAAAACGTGAAAAACAGTTGATATTGGGCACTTAATTTTTCAATTTTTAGGCGATTTTTCAATTGAAAAATAATGTGTTGAGTGGTTGTTTTTATTATTTTTGAACTTATAGAAAAACATAATTTCCGGAGAAATGTATACTTGTAAAATTCCGGGCCAGCCGGCCAAGGCCCGGCCCGGAAGGCCCGGTATCAAAAATTTTGTTGTTTTGAGGCAAATTTTGAGCCCTCGATATAATTTTTCCAGTTTTTTTTTTTTTTGAAAATTTGAAAACTTATGAGATGACGGGCCCGCCGGGCCGGACCTCCGAAATTTGGATAAAAGACCGGCCCGGGCCGGCCAGTATGGAGAAATGTTATGGAGAAATAAGTATGGAGAAATGTTTAAATTTTACGTGAATTTTTTCCTAATTTTTTTGAAGATTTTAAAATACATTTTCACCTAATTTTCACCTTGCCTGGAATCAGATGCTCGGAAAAGTCTCCCTAGAAAGAAAATTGTTCATTTAAAGTACTTTCAGTACTTGGAAACATATACGAAAATCCGCATAAAATATATTTGTTTCACGGAAATATTTGTTTTTCTAAATTTTCGAAAAATCAGGTTTTCAGTAATAAACATACGATGAGCCGATAGGTCCAATGATGCATAAGGTGTCCGGCCAGGTGAAGAAACATCCAACTTCCATGCGATCCGCAAACAACATATGAAAAATGTATTTGAGTGTATTGTCTCTAGATTTGATGTGTCTTCGCTCCAATAGACATGATTTCAGTAGGGAGCGTTTACGTGATCCTCCATCAATCAGCGGGGGACTTTTTTGGATGACCGAATTATTGACGTGGCTTGCGCTGATTGATGGATTAACACGCGCCCGTAAATCTACGGAATGGGGCATGATGGTTTTCCCCAGAATGGGTAATGAGGGGTTTTTCTTCGATTTTTCGAACTTTTTTCTCTCTTCCAAAAATCCGATGCCTCGAGCGAGGATCGAACTCGGGTCGATGGTTTGACACACCGGCGTGTAAACCAGTGCGTTACTCTATCGACAAAATTTCGAGTTGTTTTTTGATATATAAATAACTTCTCATTATCGTCACGTGAAAATGCGAAGAATTATTTTTCGAAATTTTGATAACGGTGAATAAATTTGATAGTTGTAAATACTTAATGGTTCCTTATATTGTGGATCTTCTCAGTCAAAAAAGATAAATTTCGTAACTCCAATTCAAGGATTTTCGGAACGGATTTCGGGATTCCAAAAATTCCGAATATTTCGGGAATGAAATTCCGGTCAGAATATTTCCGAAGCTTTCTTTTTGAAAATTGAGTTTTTTGGACTACGGTATGTCGCGAAAAGATTGCTTGCGGGCAGAATTCCTTCAATTTTTTGCGTTTTCAGAGTCTTTTTGTCTATTTCACAGCTTTTTTGGTTTTCTTGTGGTGAAAAAATAGAATTTCTACTTTAACATTGGAACTTTCGAAAATTCCGATATTTCGAAAATTTCAAAATCGGAATATTTTGAAATTCCGAATGTTTAAATATTCCGAAAATTCCGAAATTCCGAAAATTTCGAAAGAACATTTAAAAATAGGAATACCATATTTCCTCTAATAGAAGCCCACCTTCTAACAGAAATTTGTGCAGCTCACAAGGGAAGTACTCGAAGTGTCCCCTCGATTTTCGTTAGATATTGGTGGCAAAAAATGTCCCTTTCCTGAACAAACACAAAAGGGATAATATAAGGTGCCAATAGGCAGGTTGAGCAGAATGGCAAAACGTTTTGTGTTTTTTCAGAAATAGTGGATCAAGTCCATTCAAAAAATCATAACTTTGTTCAGAGCGAAGATAAAATTATAAACTAACATGTTTCTTGTAGAACAGATTACAGGCTACAAAAAAATATTGTCTATTCAAAATAATCGCGCGAGTGAACGAGTGAAAACGTCTGCGTCTCTACAGCGCCTCTACAGGTTTGGAGACTCTCTACACGTTTTTTACTCGTTCATCCGCGCGATTATTTTGAATAGATAATAACTACTTCTTTTTTTAAATGTTTCTTTCTCAATTTTTTTAAACTCAAAGAAACTAAACCAACTGAATCTTTCATTCTCAGAGCTTTTATGTTGTATGTGGAAGTTAAGGTGTAGTTATGTTTTTTGTAGCCTGTAATCTGTTCTACAAGAAATATGTTAGTTTATAATTTTATCTTTGCTCTGAACAAAGTTATGATTTTTTGAATGGACTTGATCCACTATTTCTGAAAAAAACACAAAAAGTTTTGCCATTCTGCTCAACTTGCCTATTACCTTATATCATCTGTTTTGTGCTAGTCCGAGGAAGGGACATTTTTTGCCACCAGTATCTGAGAAAAAGCGAGGGAACACTTCGGGTACTTCCCTTGTCAGTTAGTGCAGTTTGTACAGTGCAGTTCGTTTATTCGGTTATTGCAATGTTTCTTTCTGTTCATAAAATTTTCTGGAGATTTCAGTTTTTGGTATTTTCCTGAGAAGGAGGTTGAAAAATAGAAGCCCATGGGCTTCAATTAGAGAAAATACAAATATATTGTTTTTCAAAGGTATTCAGGGTATTTTATGGCATTTTTCATCCTTCTGAAAATTTATTTGTGGAATTCTGTGTTTTGCTTTTATTGTTTAGCTTATCTTCATTGAAAATTTTGAATTTCAATTTTGATTTTCAATTTATTATTTCCAAAGTAGCATCAAGGGTTTGTCACACATTCAGGGTTCTCTGTTTTTAGGTTTCCGCCGGTTGAGGGTGCTGAGCTTATTTCTGTTTAGAATCTTCAACATTTTAACCCGTTTTTGCCTTAGCCTATTTTATGTCGGTGCTTGGCACTAAAGAGTTTTTTCTGAATTGAAATTATAAAATTATACGATAATATACTTCAGGAAGAACTGGGTATCAAAAACCGAAAAAAAACCCGAAGAATACTATTCAAGTGCTGAAAATACTTTTGAGGGCTGGGTGTTTTAGGGGTAATATAAACTCGGGGAAATCTTCATATGTTCCTTTTTCCTTTGGAGGGGAACAAATTTGAATCCACTCTATATTGCTTCCGACGAACGACAGCAGATCTACGTTTCTTTTTTTTTTGAAATGTCACGTGAACAATATTTTGGCTATGAAAATCAGCTAATTTTTCAAAAATCCTACATAGTCACGTGATTTGATAAAAAAACCCCCATGCCCCCTTTCGTAGATTTACGGGCGTCTTGGATTAACATGTAAACTTCCATACAAAATTATGTGATTGGAGCGGAGATGCAGCGCGTGTAGAATTATATTATTTAACTTGTTATAAAACTAAAATTCTTACATATTTTGAATATTTTGATAAAGTTATTACAGTTATAAAACGTTTTTCTAAAAAATGGGAGACGTTTAGAAACGTCCTATCATTATCGGCCACCCTGTATTTGAATAAGTGGGGGGGGGGGGCTCATTTTGAATTGGACTAGACCCTTTAAAAGTGGGGGACTATATTTGAATGGGTGGGGGACTATATTTGAACTGTTCCAAATGTATAGGTTGTTGGAGGTGGGGGGGGGGGGGGGGGCTCAACTATTGTTCATTTTGGGGGCTATACTTGAATAGGGGTGGAGCTATATTTGAATTCTGCCAACGCGCCAAAAACATGTATATTTTCTGTTGACTATTTGGATCTCAATTTTTTAAAACACAAATTCAACCGAGGAAAGTCCATGATTCATTAAAGATGTTTACAAATTACGTAGTTTTGATTCAGTTCGCATGGATAATCAGTCCAAACTCCGCGAGAAAATCCAAAGTCCTGACCACCATCCACAATAGATAGTACCATCTGAATTCATAAGGTTACTAACATCCAACTCAGGACTCCCAACGTAGGAGAGGACCCACCACATTGCAATAACTTGTATACTGTGTTCCTTGTGCTTTATTTGGTTTTCCTGGTGCCCAATTTGAATACGGAGACGCTCCAATCCATGCCTGATTAGCAATCCCACTGTCGTCATTTGTACTGAATGCCACTGGAAAACGAATTTTCAATTTTAATCCCTCAAAGCACAAACTGACATCTCATTGCTTCATTCATGTCAGAATCTGTGATCACTGCCATTTCTCCTCCAAATGCTTCACATGCCAATTTAGCTGTCTCAAAGTTGGCAGTTCCTCGTACTATCTGAAAAATTAGTAGTTTCTCAACATCTGATTTTGAATTAACTGACTCCATAACATCCTCCTTTGTATCCAACCCAAAACTGATCACAAGTTGATGAGCAATCTCCTGGAACACTCGGAGTTGTGATTTTTGTTGAAGTGGTTGGAGTCGTCGTTGTGGTTGGTATCTAAAAATAAAGGAAAGTTTATTATAGTAGTTCTATGGAGTATGAACTTACAGTGGTGGTAGTGGTTGGAGTTGTAGTTGTAGTAGTCGGTGTTGTAGTAGTTGTTGTCGGAGTCGTGGTTGTAGTTGTGGGAGTAGTTGTTGTAGTTGTCGGTGTCTAAAAACACTGTTTGCATGATTAACTTGTTGAAAAACCAAAAGTTACAGTTGTAGTAGTTGTAGGGATTGTAGTGGTGGTGGTTGGAGTTGTAGTTGTTCTTGTCGGTGTCTAGAAAATAATCATTGGATGATTTTCTTTCAGATTTAGAACAGACTGTTGTTGTAGTCGTCGAAGTCGTTGTCGTTTCCTATAATCAAATTATTTTCTATAGTCATTTGTTCAAACTATTCTTGGTTTGCCAAGCTTCTACAAAATGGACCTTCATTCAAAAAAAAACAAACCGTTGTAGTAGTAGTTGATGGAGTCGTTGTCGTTGTGGTCGGTGTCTGAAAAGCAATAGTTGTTTCAGAGTTTTTTATCGGGAGATACTGAAGTAGTAGTCGTTGGCGTGGTTGTAGTGGTTGTAGGAGTTGTCGTCGTGGTGGTTGGAGTCGTGGTTGTAGTAGTTGTTGGTGTGATAGTTGTAGTGGTCGGAGTTGTGGTGGTTACTGTAGTAGTAGTCGTGGCCACGGTTGTTGTAGATGCGCACGTGTAGCTCGTATCATACTTTATATGAGGAGCGGCTGAAAATACAATCCTGCACGTTTCAAAACAAAGCATGTTTCAATTTTCAACACACTTGAGGTAGGATCATATTTGCATGTGGGTGTAGCCAAGTTAGTTCCACAATCCCAAATGTCATCAAACTGCCCAGGTGTATATGCTGGGTTCAGTTTGAGCAGCGAGGTCACCCAAATTGTTACACAACTTTTCTCTGGATCACCTGATCCAGGATAGCCAGGTTGCCACCAAAGGTAGTCGACTGGAGTTCCATCGGTCCAAACGTAAGTAGTGTTGTCACACTATAAGAAGAAGTTTGATCTTTGAAATTAGACAAAATATGGAAGCGTCACTTACACTTCTCCTCAATCCCACCCAATTGTCCATGTACGGAAACCAACCACCCGAAATGTATGTTGCTGAAATGCTGAAATTGGTAACATAATTTTGTAGTAGTGAGGTTTATCTTTCTCTTCATCTTCAGTTTTCAGAGTCAGGAAAATCATATAAAGCTCATCAAGATTTGAGCAAGACACCTAACCTGCAATCCACTGTGCTTCAGCTTGACTATGAATCGAAGTCAGATGAGATCCAGATCTTTGACTGTAACACCAATCTTCAGCAGCATACCACGTCGTGTCAGTAGTCGAAATCTGAGACAGGAAAATGTTAAAATCTAAGTATTTTAAAGGAAACTTGCCTTATAACACATCCCATTACCACTCCATTGTTTCCATCCAGAATCACACGTAGCCGTTGCATCTGAAAGCATAATTCCAGACTACCAAAAACGCATGTATTTAACAGAATTGTTCTCAACTTCACCCCTATTGATTATTTTCCTAATTTGTATTAATTTCAAGCCAACAAAGTATTCAGAATAACATACATGTAATGAAGTACAGAAACAGTCAGTCTGGTTTGTTTTGTTTAAGTTTCGTTAACTAATACTCTGACAGCAGAGAGAATTCGTCCATTACCATTTACCCATATTTTGATTCAAATACCATTTATTTGACATACCCGAAAGTACCAATTGAGCGCTGGACTCATCTTGCAAGGCATTTGAGGTGCTGGTTAAGTTCAATGAGCTGGCAACGGCTTTCGTTAGAACTGCTGAAAATTATACCATCAATAGATCTTGAATTTTTTCCTGACTCACTATCGTTTCTACTGGATTTCAACGCATTCTTATTGTTGTTCAAAAAGTTATTTAGCAATGTTAGCCTCGGATTCACAGTTTCTGCAGTCACATCTCCAATGATACTTGAAAGCAATAAAACAAAGAGTTTCCACATACGGAACAATACAGTAACTGACTAGTTTGACACCGAAAATCCGCATGATTGAACTGTGTACCTAAATATATTTCCAAAGCCGAAAAGAGGTAATCTCTGCCCTTCTCAAATTTTCACACCTGAATGTATTACAAGGGTTGAGAGATGACAAAGTTTTTTTTTGTGTGGCTGAGAATCGAAACAGTATATTTGAACCTGATCATATACCAAAGTTACGAAATTTATGAAAACTTGATTTGTGATTATTTAGAGAAAATTTTCTTTGCTTTCATTAATTAAAAACATGAACACCTGAACAGAAGAAAAAAAACAAAATTTTACTTCACCGAAAACCGGGAAGAAATCGGAAAATTGCAATAAAACTCACCCCGGTGAGATGGTCATAATAAAACTTGAAGGGTGTCATATAAAACACGATCACGAAGCATCTTTTAGGTAGCAAGTTTCAGCTCTTCCCATTTTCACTTGCCACGTCATGATTCGTAATATTTTGCTCCTGTCAGTGGCTCTTGTTGCAGTCAGCGCAATGTTCAGACCAGTGCAAAACTGTAATAACGAGCAGTGCCCACCGGGATACCATAAATTCACCTCAAGAAGTAATGGTCCATGGTGTGTAAAGGTTAGTTAAGGATGTGCATTTTCATATTATAATTTTGGTTTGATGGATTGAATTGGATTTTGAAATCGCAAAAAATCTTCCTAATCATAAAACACCGATTCCATCAAAAATATGGATCGAGCATTTCTTTTAAAAAATCTTCAAAATGCAGGTCTTCACTGGAAACATGACCTGGTGGGAGGCTGAGCGTGAGTGTCGTTGTACTACCAAGGGAGCACATTTGTCTGGAATTGAGAATATGGAGGAATTAAGATGGCTCGAGCGTAAGTGCTACTTTTCCCTCAGAAAACAAGCATCTTGATTTTCAGAAGAAGCTCAATCTAAATTGGAGGATACTGTGAAGAACGGAGCTATTTGGATCGGTGCCTACAGACGCAAAGAGTGTCCATCTGGACAAGAGTCAACAAATTCTCTGTGCCAAGAAGAGAAGCTCTTCCAATTCACTGACCAAAACACATGCAAAACTACCATTTTCCAAAACTGGGAAACCAATCAACCAACCAACAAGGATGGTGATGACTGTGGTGTCATTCTCATCTCTACAGAGGAGTCAGGAGCCAATTCAGATGTTTCTGGAAAGACTGCCGCTAAGTACTGCTTGGAAACAATCGGATCTTCTCCAATTATGTCTGCTGCTGGATTCATTTGTGGTGTGAAACCGACTCCAGGTGGCAACAATTATGGAGGAGGCAACAGTGGATACGGAGGAGGCAACGGTGGATATGGTGGTGGAAATGATATGATCATGATTGGAGCTGCAAGACCACAATAATGTCTTCAATTTTTTCCATAATAAAGATACACAGTTATTTATCTTGTTGTTGTCTGAATATTTGGGAGTTGTGATATTGTTTCAACAGCGTCATGTAAATTGAGGTGGGTCTTTCCCGAACCTCGGAGGCTTCTCATAATCCAGTTACTCGTGACTAGAATCTTGAAAAAGTCAAAAAATAAGATGTTCCATCTTTCATAAAGCATATTTTCAATTGGGAAGAATGAACCAGCCATGAAGTCTTGGAATCAATTCTAGATAAGTTTTCAAAGATATTGTTGTGCAGTTCTAATTGCTCCAGGTATTGGGTTTTTGTACCCTTATTTGCGGACTGCATCAGTTTCGAAATGTCGCGGTTTCGAAGTGACGCGGAGCCTATTTTTCACAGAATGAGGAAGGCAATTGATTTGTTATCGAGTCAAAATTTCAAACACTTCACACATAAGTTCTTTATTTTACTCCAAAAAACTGAAATCAAAATTAAGGTTTTTGGGTTGGTCTAGCTGCTCCAATGACAATGACTCCATCTCCGCCACTGTATCCACCATTGTAACCTCCCTTACACTTTGGGGGTCTTCCACAAATGAATCCTTCGGTTTCAAAAGCAGATGAACCATCTCGGTGCACGCAGCTGAAAACATATCGTATGCTTTTTTTTGTTTAGAAAAGTCTTGATCCATTATCTCACATTCTGTTATCAAAGTGCTCATTGAGAGCCGTCTTGGTTGGATCAGTCACTTGAAGTTGGACACAGAATTCAGAATGGTTTCTGTAAATTATAATCTTGTTTCTTTATAATTGAACTGCCGCTCACCCAACAACATTATTGTGTGGAGCACCCTCTGTCCAATGACTAATCCACATATCTCTTCCGAACGTGCTTCTATCAGTCCATTGGTATTGGAACTCCTTGGTGCATTCAGCCTTCTTTTCGCTCTTTGGAACACGACAATCTTTTCTGCGGTAGGCTCCCACCCAAATTCCTCCAGACTTGATTCCGTTCTCGTCAAAGTATTCATTGATTTTTCCTAAAATTTTTCAGGTCTATCTCTATTAGTTATTGAACACAAACTTACTGCTGAGTTTTTTCAACTCTTTGGTATTTTCGATTCCTGACAAAGTAGCTCCTCCTTGACATCTGCAAACTTTCTCGGCTTCAAAGAAAGTAACATTGCCTGGGAAGAACTGAAAAAAAACCGTTTTGTTTAAGAAACAATAAATTAAGTTATACCTTCATGCACCATCCTCGATCATGCTGTCTACTGTAATAATCGTAACCTGGTGGACATTCAGTGCATTGTTTTCCACCGCCACTGTAAAGATTTCCGATGGCAGAAACCGACGCGATCAGGACTACGGTAGAAATAAGGAGCAACTTCATCTGAAGTGTCGGTATAAAACACCTTTTACCGATCGAACACAACCCTTTTTATAGATGAAAAAGGCTTGCGGGTGGAACGAATAGTTTATTGCAGAAAGTGAAGAACGGAAGAGGGACGGTTTATTGATCTGCAAGGTTTTGTAGGCTTCAAGCTAACAAAAAAGAATTTTGGAGAAGTTCAAGAAAATCGTTATTTAAGTTTCATTATTTTGACTCTCTAATCTTTTGTACAAATGAATAGATGTCTCAATCACAATATACACAAACTGAAATATTTTCCGGGCATCGTCATAGTAGAAGCATGTGAATAGAAAGAGTCCAATTAGAAGTATTACGAATAACCAGAGGCATCTCCAAACAATAACTGAATTTAAGAAATATGTTTCTGATAATAGAAAAGTGACTCACCACAACGACAACAGAGAAAAGTGTATTTTATAGTCTTGAAACAGCAAATGAATCCTTTCTTCACGCATTTCCGGGCCCTTTTTCTATTCTTTTTGGGAACATTCGAAATAAATTCATTGGCAGTAGGAAAAACATCATAGTCATCATCATCATCCTCCTCATTGTCAGTATCATAGTCAATAATTAGGTAGTTCGTCAGAGACTGATTATCCACAAAAGATGTCATTGAAAACAAAGGTGTGATATGATAGCACCTTTTTATTCGAGGATACCTATCGAATTACGCATGTGATCATTCATGCAGAGAATAACCAGATAAATCATGTAATTTTTTCTTGAGAATTCTTGGATGATGATGATTATAAGCGGTTTTTTAGTTGTAGGATTTTTTCAGAATTACCGTATTTTGTCATAAATTTCCGGTTGTTCGTGGTGGTGCATACTGTTTTTCTAACCACGCAGACTTATAATTTGACAATTCCGGGTCTATTTTGAGTCTCAGTCGTATTTTCGTTATTTTTTTTTGTTTCAGTTGTAACAATTTTTGCAGGAATAAAAGATAGGAAAATTTCCCAAAATATACCAACCAAAACATCCGGAAATTGATGAAAACCCTGCACAACAAAATTTAAGTTTTGATGGCCGCGGACTAGAAAACTTCCACTCTTCCATTGTATACCACTGCTAAAAACTCGTTATTTTTCACAGATTTTCTACAGCCAACAAGTGAAAAATAAGCATACACGACTTTTAAACATTTTCCAAAAATGTTAGAAATACTTTGATTTCGAGAAGCTAAATATCCCTCAACCACTCTTTCAAAAGCAAAAATTGGATGTTGCTATCTGAAAAAAAGATTAGAGAGAAATATATGGCGAATTGTTTAAGAGAGTATCTCGAAGCGAATAACAAAACAAGACAGATAAGGTCGCAGGCACATTTCCTCTGCATCTCAACCTTCATTTTTCAGACAACGATGATAACATTTTTGCAAAGTTTCAAACCATGAGAAAATCAAATTTTATAGTTAAACAAAATGAAAATTGAAACGTCATTATCCATGCGGTACCGTTTTAGTACTTTGTAGCAGGGCAACTATTTGCTTAATCATACATGAATGAGTCAAAAAGATACCTGATTATTTTTTCAATGATAGATTAACAGCTAATCAGAATTCCAACATGGCTATTACTGTTCTACTTTATTCTTATTCTTATTTCAGTTATCATTAGGCCTCCTTTCCCTACATGTTCAACTTTTCTCTGTCTCTCGTCATAATGTCATCATATACAAACACACCTATCTTCTGATTGCCCGTAGTTTTTTAAAACATTTTTCCTCCATATTAATCACTATGCAAACTTTCACCCCTTGTCTGAAAACGGAAAAGTTTAGAAGATTAAATTTGAGAGGTTATTATCAAACTGCGTTTGACGCCTCTAATCGATATTTAATGACGACTGTGAATCTACATTTATAATCATTGAGAACGCTTTTTCTCCCATTTTTTGTCTTCTTTTCCAAAATGCATTCTTTATTTGTTCCGGTTTTCTTTCTTCTTTTTGGGTATTCTTATTCTTTGGGTGAGTTTTTTTTTTACTTTATCAAAAAATAATTGTGTGAATTCTTGATTTTCAGAATGTTCAAGCCAAGAAGTGAATTTCACTCCAACTAATACTTCATTCAAAATTTTATCCGATGAAAATGACCTGACAAGTAAAACTTGTAAATATACAGTAGGTTTTCGAATCTTGTTATATTTTGAATTTTCAAATTTTTTCCAGTTTTCTGTACCAAAAAATTACGTACCAACTGTGTTGTTGAATGTAGCTCTAACTGGTGATAATAAAATCACACTGAAACAATACAGCGAGTGGGGAGGAACAAAAACATATGAGTGAGTGTTCTTCCAAAAATCGCCTTTTCAAAAGTTTTTTTTTTCAGCATAAAATCAACTATTGGATATACACTGGCTCCTCTGAATTTCACAATTGAAATCAACCTTCCAAAGAAAACCGCTGGTGACACATTTGTTATTGATATTAGAGTACGCGATGGTAATAATTTTTACTATCAAAAAAATTATCAAAATAAAAGTATTTCAGCAACTCCGGCAGCTACTGGAGAAACTTTCCTTGTTCAGAAGGATATTGGAACTTTGATCGATTCCTTTAATATTCGCGGAAACAGTAGTATCCTTCAAAGCTATGACGCTGAAAACCCTCAAGCTGCAAGTTACAGCATCAAAATTGTGATATTCACCGATATCAACTTATTTTTCGATGGTTTGTCGAAAATCCATGTTTATGATTCTGGACTGTACAAGGGCAGGTGAGTTTCCAATATCCAAGCTTCAAAAATATATTATTTATTTCAGTTTGTATGATGTCTACGCATCTCAAACTACTTGCATGGGAACACAATTTGCTATTGTCAACACCAACCCATTTACTGTTGACATTTTCACCGTTCTAATTTCAGAGAAATACGGTAGTTCTTGTTTTTTTCCGTAAGTTTGTAATTGCTAAAGTTTTAAGAATGGAGTGAGAACCCAGTTTCCGTGTCAGCATTACCAAGAAACACTACAAAACAGTACTTGACTGCCACCAATGGACCAACTGTTTTCCATGAGATTTCCAGTGAACTCAACGAGGGATCATATACACCATCTATGTACCAGCAAATATCATTTGTAAGTTTTGAAAATTTCAATAACTAGAATATTTTCCAAGTTTCAGAGAGGAGATGGAGAGTTGAAAGTGTATGCTGGATGTGTTACTAATGCACAAGAGTCAAAACGGATAGCAACTATTACGTAATTGAAAATGTTATGATTAATATAGAAATTCTTGTTTCAGTCCTGCAAACGCCGGCAACTGGGACAATTTGAGGATTTACGGGCGCTGCAAAACAGCCGTTCTGACCAAGGGTGTTGTTCAATGGACATTCTCAAATACCTGTCAGTTATCCAGTTTCAAACTTTTTCCGTCATTTTTCCTTTTCAGTCCCAACATCGTTCTACCATAAGATTGGACAGCAAGGTGTGATAATGAATAATGCGTTCCCATACGCTAGCCCCAACAATGTCACATTTATGAATTACTTGATCCAACATCCTAGCGAGAATACAAAAGAAAACATTATTGTAACATACGAAGTGGCTCAAATGGCCTCAGATGTGTCTTTCGAAGTTCAACAGGAAATCAAGTACAATGAAAATAAGACGACAAAGTAAGTTGAGCTGATATTCTATATGGTAATGAAAATGTGTATTCAGATTAACCGCTTCCGACACTTCATTCACATCAGTATCTACTTATCAACAATACATCGTATATAGTTTACCACAACGATCAACAGGATTCCTAGTTAGATACACGGTGGCCAGTTCATCCTCTTGTTTAGGAGTGCTTTTTGTTTTCTTCTTTATTGGATTATTTAATGTTCAATAAATTTTATTAAGTCAACAAGCATAATAAAAACATGCAATTTTTATTGAAAATTTCAGGCATATCCAACTTTTATAAAGGTAGTGTTGATAGCAATGTCCTTCAGAAAAGAAAGATGTGTTCAATTTCATTGATCCTCATTTGGAAAGCTTTGTTCGGATATGAAGAAAGTGTTCATTACTGTTATTCCTGGTTGAATTGGTGACCCCATTTGAAGGGGTTGAACTCTCAGATCTATAAAAATAATTATCTCAGGTTTTAGGGATACATTACAGGGTTCAAAAACGCCTGATGAAAAATCACGTGCCAAGATAGATTTCAGGTCATACGAATGATTTCCAAATGAACGTAGGTTTGAGCTGTGTGTTTTTAATCAACGTTTGATACTCAGCCAACGAAAAAAAAGAAGCCCCAATCTCACGTTCGCTGGGGCGCGATTTCTGAACGTGCGATTTGGAACCCTCTGATACGTGCGTGAATTCATCTAATCTGATTCCACGGATTTTTTTCCATTTTCAATAGAAATGCCTGCCAAGAAATCTAGTTAGTTGTACTCGTCATTACTGCCTGAAAACATATTTTTTCAGAAGGAACCGTAGCAAAAAAACGTCCGAGTCATGGTGGAAAACAGAAAGTTAACAAGGCAAATAAGACAAAAACTAAAGCCACAAAAAGAAAAACTCAGATGAAGAAAAGAAAAACTAAACAGGCTCAGAAGTGAGACTTGAAGATTTATACATTCGAATTGTTTTTGAAAAAAAATTATTTCAGAAGAAGAAAAGAGAGAAAGAAGGCGGATAAGGCGAAACGGACAGCAAAAAAGAAGAAAACAAAGAAAAGTAAGAAGTCGAAAGACAAAAAGAAGAAGAAAGGTAGTTAAAAATGTGAATTTCGAGTATCTGGAAAACTTTTTGACAGCTAAAAAACCTGAAAAACAAAAGCCTGCTGAACCGAAACAAGAGCCGGATGCTGATGGTGGTGAAGATGATGATGAAGCTGGGGAAGAGGCTCTCCACATGAAGTTGGCAGGAATGTCAGGTAAATTGATGAATACTCAGGATGATATAACGTTTATTACTTTTTTTAGTGAATCAAATGCAAAATCTTCGAAAATCAGTGACAGAGATGAC
>NC_013487.2:313698-317485 GCF_000004555.2 Caenorhabditis briggsae | reverse complement strand
AAAACTTACAAATGATATTTGCTGGTACATAGATGGTGTATATGATCCCTCGTTGAGTTCACTGGAAATCTCATGGAAAACAGTTGGTCCATTGGTGGCAGTCAAGTACTGTTTTGTAGTGTTTCTTGGTAATGCTGACACGGAAACTGGGTTCTCACTCCATTCTTAAAACTTTAGCAATTACAAACTTACGGAAAAAAACAAGAACTACCGTATTTTTTTGAAATTAGAACGGTGAAAATGTNAACAGNGACCCCTGGCTCCGGCCACTTTTCCCCGGGATTTGCGGGGTCTCGGTTCCAAAATGCACTGGCAGAAATCACGCCCCAGTGAACGTGAGATGTTGGAAAATGTTCTAGTACTTTTTGATTTTTAAATATTGGGAAGAAATGTATTTGAAATGTTCATGAGCTCTTTTGAAATGATAAACAGTGAATCCGTGGCATCGAAAAAATTTTCCAAACTAGGTTTTTGTAAAACCTGTGAAACCAAAGCCCTATTTTTGGTTTCGTAGCTTATTGGCGGTATTCAGGAAAAAAATATTTCACTAAAAAAACACGGAAAATCGTAATTTTTTCAGGATCACGGAGAGCATCGAAGTGAGGAGATAGCATTCCAGGCGGCCTACATGACAACCCCTGAAAACCGTATAAAACTATTTTACGATTCCGAACGTCCGACGGATTCCTCAGCTGGGCCATTTCAGTCGAACAGATTTGGTGCTGTGTTTTTGATACCTGGTCTACAATAAAACGATTTTGAATTTGAAATGATTTTATTTTTCTAGTTTATCTTCTTCTTCAAAATAATCCAATATTGTACAACATAACACACATGAGTAGTAGATAAAAGTAAAAGTAGATAATAAGAGAATCATAAATGAGAGTATAAAACTCGGCCAAATAATGAAATCAGAGCAGTCGCTTTCTTGAGAAACTACGGAGCAACTCCAGAGAAAACCGACGATTGATCTAAAAGAATGAATGATGAGGGTTATGTTAGAACTTTTAAAAAAGTACTTACAATCCGAAAATCGAAAGTCTGACTGATATTCGTAAAATGATCAGGAAAGCTGGACGATATCCATTTGCACCTTCAGATGGACATTTGGAATTATTCCGATGGTTCAGGAAATTTCTGTAACCAATAAAGGCACAGGCAATTATCTCAAAAAGAAGACAAGATCCGATAATAACCATCCAAAACGGAAGCTTTGGTTCTGCTCGGCACGATTTCATGACTCCAGCATTTACAAAATATACAGACAGGGGAGATAGAAGAAGGAGAAGGAACATGGTTAGATCTGGAACGTTTTGAACTAAAAATTTTGAAAAATCTACAACTCACAGAACTTGATTTTCACATCATCTCCATCAGTGTTTGCTGCCTCCGAACTTACATCCTCCTCGGTAGTTTTGAGTTTAGGATCGGCAATTGCACAGGTTTTAACCCAGAAATACATTTTGTCTGAGGTACAACTTGTACTACTGCATTCAGTATACAAGATGACGAAAGAAATAAAAATATTGACCAAACGCTGTGATCAGGTGATAAGAGAGTTTTGAATATGGAGGGCGGAAACGAAAACAGAAAGGTTATGGAATGCTGTGTTATTTTTAAGAATGTTCAGTCTATGTATATGTTCGAAAGTGCTTTATCTTATCAATTGAGTCATGGGAAAGAGGAAGTCACATGGTCGAAAAATAAGGAAGCAAATTTGAAAACGATTTAGTTAATCAATCTTTGAAAATTGATGATGATCAAGAGATGATATCAAATTGTGTAACAGATTGTGTTCTTTCATAAAATTGCCCGTATAGTTAGGCAAATTGAAGAACCGGTTCTCGGGTTTGTGAAATTAGAAAACAATGTGGTTGTGTCAGGAGTTTGATATCTGTCACAAATGAGGAATAAATTCGAGTGAAGTTCAAAGAGAATCAGACACATAGCGAAGTACTATAAAATTTAGGGATACGATGTCCCATAATATGTTGAAACAACAACAATCCGTCTGATGATACCATTAAATACATAGAAGAGCAGGGCTTTACAGAAGACCGTACAATAGGGGGTCTGCTATCAGCGTGAACAGAAAGTTTCTTCCTTTTTGGGAGGGTTGTTTTTTGAGGCTCGATTTCTGGTTTTCTAAATGGTGTACCAGACCAAATTGTATTTTGTTAGAGAGCTGTGTTTAGTGACTATTAGGTCGTACGTTTGTTAATTTTTATCTTACTTCGTGTTGAAGAAACGACTATTCTTTTGGTTCTTATCCGACTGCACATAAGCAACATGATTACGTTTTCATTTTTATTTGGTATTCAGACTTATGGTATTCGCAAGAAATTTGTGAATGCATATAAGATACATGCTCCGTCATCGCCTACAATTTAAGTTTGGTTCAAAAAATTCCGCCTGGGGGAGTTCCGTTTGAAAAATGCCAACGGCCCAGTGAGTTGGTTCTCGAGCAATTGCTAAAAGCCGTGAAGGCGGATTCATTTCAAACTACTTGTGAGATGTCTAAGGCCTTGTCTAAGGCCTTGTCTTTTAGTCAACCAAGTATTTTAAACGGATTGAAGTTCCTTGGCAACTTCAAAAACTGGGTCGACTCGTACCCCATGTTTTGTAGTGCTACCACAAGCATCGAAGTGTAAACATAAGCATGTTTCTCCTATTATTTCTGTTCAGTTGGCTGAGGATCTTTTTACCGTAATTGAGAAGAGTGTAAGTTACTATATCAACGAGTGGAATGGTCAGTTGATTGACAAAGAAGAGAAAGCTGTCCCGGAACCTAAATTTCCTGTACAAATGGAGATGCTACAGTGGCGAACGTTAGTGAGTGTCCTGCTCTACAATATACATACAAAACGTTGTATTTTGGGAACAAAATTTTCTCATAATTTTTTCATTTTTATTGTACCGAAGACAAGCTATGTATTATGAAAAAATGTTGTTCCCAAAATACAACGTTTTGTATGTATATTGTAGAAAAATTTAAGGCACATATTCTCTCAGAATTTGAGCAAATTTGGATAATTTTGAGCCGAGTTATAGCCAAACTCCTGAATAATATTTTTTCCTGTGTATATTTGATCTACACCAAACATTTTTTCATTACAAAGCCAATCTTTAAAAAAATTCTGACGGAAATTTTTTTTCTTCACGAGTCATCTTCACGTCTGTGAAGATTCAGAAAACACAAAAATTGATTGAATTTCAAAAAACTAAAACAATGTTTTGAGCTACATTTAACGAGAAAGTTTTCAATGATTGGACAAGTTTGAGCAAAGTTATGAACAAAAGTATAGACACTCACTAACGTTCGCCACTGTATGTGTTTGATGGTCTATCGAAGGAATGGATACTGGGAATTTTTAAATGAACGTACCACTATAACACTTCATTCTTCTAGTAGGAACCAAGAAAAATCAGGTCAAACTTGACAGTGTGAGGGGGCTTCTATTACAGTTTATACGGTGTATCACAGGTAAAATGCGAACGGATCCGTTACGGACACTAAACCACGTGATATGCAGAAGGAAAATCATCAACCATTTTCTGAAACTTCTCATAGAAAATTTCCAGAAATTGACAATGGAAGAAGCCACGGACCGACTAGACCAGGAAATTCTTTTCCCATTTGATCAATACCAATTGGAATGGAACTTTGATTATTATCTGAGATGTCACAATCCAAATGATGAAAATGATCAATTGAAATTGGAATGGATCGCAGTCAATATTTTGAATATCACGAAAAATCTATTCTGGATGCTTTATAACAATGAGC
>NC_013487.2:259938-313157 GCF_000004555.2 Caenorhabditis briggsae | reverse complement strand
GGAATACGGAATAATGTGCTGTGGTTTTCTGAAAGCGGGTCGCGTGCGGTCCGTATACGGTTCCTATTTCAACCGCGCGTGAACGCTGAGCGTCCGTAACGGATTGTTCGCGAATCACCTGTGATGTTATTCAAGCATTCCAATTTTCAGGCGAATAACCACACATTGCGCAGTACAAGTGATGAATAGTAACACGTGCCATATTTTCTGAAACAATTACAACTTCTCGAGTCGCCTCAAAAAAACTGATTTCACTGAAACATTGCGAAATCCGTTAGATATTTGAATTAAATTTTTGGAATTATAGATTTTATGCATTTTCAAACCATTTGAATGGTTCAACCTTTCCCATTTTCGAACTGTTTTTGTCCCACGTCACTTGGAACACCTGGTCCAATGTTCTCCTAGACAAACGACATGTCACTATTTAGATGGATTCGTTGTACTTTCTTCTTTGTCCTGTCATACTCATGTCAAAACATCTTTCATATTGTCTGTTTATTGCCCCCTAATTACTTATCTGATTACGTAAACAGTATTCTAACAATGTAAACAGAGGGCGTCGTTTCCCACGGGGAAGGATTAGCCAGGTCCAGGTGCGATAAGCCCCGCCCCTTTTTCTCCAATGGGCCTCCGAAAATCAGTTCAGTTGTTCGACGTTTGTGAAGTAGGCTAGTTGGATAATGGGCTAGTTGGTCTGGTCGGTCAGTTGGACTTTGGTTCATACTGGAAGAGCTTATCGCTAGAACAGGATTCATACTTTGAATACTGATCAGACTGAGAACAATAGGGTTTTTTCTTGGTTTTTCCCTGGTAATAAACCATTTTCCCTTTCTATGTACTGAGCCTCTACGTGGGGAGAGGGATCAACAAACTACATTTGTCTGGCTAATACAGTACACGAAAACCCGAATAAAATCTTGTTTTTTCTCTTCATATAATAAAGGTTTTTAACTCTGAATTCTTATTTTAGCTCATGGCCCAACAAATTATATCTTGTATAAACTTCCTCTGCTTCCTGTTCGCTGAAAAACTAATGATGAAAATTGAAATTTTTCCAGAATTTATAAGAGAAGGTTCGAACTCAAGCGATGAGAAAAACTTGATAGAACTGTCATGGGCTGGAGAAAAGATACCAGGACGCCCACATGGCGTCCCTGCGTCTCACTGCAGTCTTGTATAGTTCCTAATTGGAGGAACTGATGCTGGCAGTCGAATCGAAACAAGGAGAGAAGACTAAGCTTTACTTCCAGCACGACAATGCGGGACTGGTATCCTGGAATCCAGAAACTCACTGGTATCCAGGAATGATCTCATCGGATTATTACCCTCTTTTCTATTGATAGATGATTATACTCCTTCCGAATTCCCCTATCAAAACACAAAATTCTCGCCAGAATTTTTAAAAACTATTCCAAAGCTTTAAATAAAAAAGGAATTTCAAAAAATGTTTCCCTTGGAGTGTTCAAACTACTGTTTCCTGATTTCAAATGTCAAGCTATGCCTTCGAAATTCCATTACAACAATTTCATTGAAATTGGAAATATTATTAGAGTTAGGAAATGAATCAATTAGTAGGTATAATCATAATTGGAAATTATTTGGATTTTGAATCCTCTCTTCAAACTTGATAATTGGAATTTTCAGAAACTCCCTTTGTCGCTTCTCAGGAATATCCAACCAGTTTTGCATTCTCCTTATTACATTCTTCTCATATCCCCAAACCGATTGCTCATTGTTATAAAGCATCCAGAATAGATTTTTCGTGATATTCAAAATATTGACTGCGATCCATTCCAATTTCAATTGATCATTTTCATCATTTGGATTGTGACATCTCAGATAATAATCAAAGTTCCATTCCAATTGGTATTGATCAAATGGGAAAAGAATTTCCTGGTCTAGTCGGTCCGTGGCTTCTTCCATTGTCAATTTCTGGAAATTTTCTATGAAAAGTTTCAGAAAATGGTTGATGATTTACCTTCTGCATATCACGTGGTTTTTTGAATCCCGACTTATATTTGAATGCATAATGATCCAGATAATTTAGATAATTAGGATCGAAGAGGGCTTGTACAGATGGCACTCGATAATTAAGAAACTTGTGATTCGTTCTTTTTACTTTTGGCACTTTCTGAGTTCTAATCTGAAATTATATGTCACCTCAAAAAAAGTTTTTTTAGCTATTTACTCACCACTGTCTTATTCTGATCTTCTTCTGAATGCTTATTTTTCGGTGGCCCTTCAAACCAAAAATTATAGTATGCAGCTGGCTTTTTGGAGACGGTGTTCACTTTTTTTGAGGATTTGCGTCGTGGTTTGCTTTGTAAGACTTCGGAAGAGCGCCAGGTTACTTGTGGGTTTGGAAGATTTTCCATGATTTTGCTGGAAAAATACATATAATAGAAAACGGGAGCAAAAGCGAACGTAGCATAAACTTCTGAAAACAATGAAGCGAGAAAAAGAGAACTGGAGACAGAAAAAAAAGATGACAAGTAAAAACAGAAACATTCAATTTGTGCCGCGCGACAGGTAGATCAAAAGGGTCTCAAAACATTTTCGAAGGCGGTTGGCGCGAAAATCAAAAAAGTAGGTCTAGAATTGGTGGTTATTGATAATAGAATTGAGCAAAATAGAAATTTGACCATTCACGCTCTCCCACAGTATAATTACGAACTGTAAGTATAATTTTGATCTATCTTGAAAAAATTTGGTGCGAAGCATATTTTCAGCATTTTTCCTGTATTTTTTTGGTGATTCAGATGATTCAAATAATTTTTTAAATTCAATATTTGGTTTTAGAATCCTGTTTGATCGGGAGAAAGCATTCCGGAAAATGCCAATCAAAAGATGCGATTTCGCGAGGATTTTGATTCAAAAAAAGTTTTATCAGACGAATCAAAAATTCATCCATACAAAAGGAGGAATAGGGGATTGTGGTTCTTTTAAGCTATAGAACTCCTAGTAATGTTGAAAACTAAGAGAGGAGATACATTTTTTATCTAGCGAACCATGAAAATGGAATTTTTTTGTAATATATTATTTTCTCCCGGAAAAAAGATAATGCAGAAAAAAATAAGAAAGTTTTTATAAACCATTTGAATCATTTTGGATCTCCAAAAAATTAGATAAAAATGCTGAAACTGTGCTCCAGACCAGAAATTATGTATCAAGCCAACTTTTTTCCTGGCAGATCAAAATAATATTTGCACTTCGTAATTCTACTGTAAATTCTTAAGATTATCTTTTTCTGTTTTTTTTTAATAATTCATACAAAACTCAATTACTCAATTATTCAAAAGCAGAAATTCGACTTCCTTTTAGTACCAGAAATAAGTGACTTCACACTTGCCTAATTCAATTGCAGCAACTAAATTTCCAGGTGAAACGAAGGAAGTCAAGTTCTGACACGTGCATTCATAAAATGGACGGAACCTTCTCCGAACTTCTAGTTCCTGAATTGATAGATCATCTTCGAGTTGTTCACATTTACATATTCCTGTTTACATTCGCAGTATGTTTAGTTTTCATGATTATTTTGTTTCCATTCTGTGTGTATGTTAATAATGCCAACCGAGAACGAGATGAAGCAGTAAGAGCTAGCTTTAAGAATTTTAAGAGAGAAATTTTCAGACGTTGATTTTTGCTTTCAGTAATCATTTTTATAAAATGGTTTGCAAAACTTATGCCATGCTTATAGTTTTAGTAATTTCTGTGGGTTCAACTTATTACTTCGGCTTGGGACAGATGTGAGTAAACTTTGACTTTGGAGTAATTATCCACAAATCCTTATTCAGGTTATTGATCCATTTCACAATATTAATCTCTGTCTCAATATTTTTCGCCCTTCACATAATTGCTCAAGTGTTCCATCTACTTATCTCAATATTGGCAGTTTTGAAATTCTTACTGTATTTCGTTCCAAAGACCGAGAACTTTATAGTGCTCGCTCAGAAAACTATTCATAAAAGAATACGATGGATTTATTTTGTCTATGGAGTAAAAGAGGCTTACAACGCGTATGGATTTCTAGGTTGTGTATTTGGTCAATGTCGTAAACAGGAAAAATGGGAACTGGAATTCAATTATACGGTAGATTCTCAACAACAAAAAATATTTTCAAAAAAAATCTGCCAATTTTCAGATTGGTTTTTTTACACTAAAATCTGTCCTGATTGTTAGTTCTTTTTTATATGTTCCAATCGTGATCAGTATCAAAAAATTGTCCAATTTAAGAGTGGTACAAGAAACTCAACCCCAAAAGTACATAATTTGGCAAGCAATGATTACAATGATGGTAAAATCGGTGAGTTACATCGTATGTTGATATTGAGTTTTATATTAATTTCAGATATCACTTCCCGTTGCAACAGTTTATCTGTATTACGATAACCAGTACGAAATCGATATAACCCTCGTGATTCTATTTCTAATCATCACTGATATCATTCTGCTCCCACTCATCATCCAAATATCGTATTTAAGCTGCAACAAAAGAAATGTAGAGGCATTGGTTCAAATTTTATTTTGCTGCAACTTGTGTAAATCGCTGTGGAACCGGATACAGTTGAAAATTATGATTCAGTATGACTCCTAATGATTATGAAATTTAATGAAGATCCATTAAAAATCTCTAATTTTTTATCTCGTTTGCCGTGAAACCTGTAATAGAAGGGCTTCTTAACTTCTAATTTTGAGCCAGTTTTTGTCAGGTGACACATTTTTGATACCTTGCATGGAAATTGAAATAATTGAGCTAGAAATCAGAAGAGTGGTATTAACTTTTCAGATACCGTGTTTGTTTTTTAATGAAGTTTAACATCTTTAAACTGTTTCAAACGGATGAAGAATTTTTTATTTTGTAAAAAAACATTAGATTGCTGACCTCATTTCAACATTGAACATTTTGAAATTTCTGATTCCAGTGATCTCAAGTGAATTGAACTGTGAAAAAATTGAAAAACACATAACTTCTCTGATGACACATCTTTTCAATATTTGGACTTGCTCGACCAAAAAGTTTTTGCTTTTCGATTTCCATTAAAAAGTTCTAAAAAAATTGTTATTTTATCTCATAAAAGAAGCCTTTTCCAATTATTGAGATTTTGAAATCCATTTTCTATTCTTGAAAAAAAAGAAGATTTTAGAGTTTTCCCATGAACTGATATGTTTTGAAAAACTGAAAAGTTTTCAGTGATGCCTCACGGTTTTCAGTAGGCGGTGTCTTACATACATTTCTAAGAAATATCAGAAAAAGTATGCTCTGGTTTCAAATTTCAGCATCACAATTTTTTTCGAGATTTACTTTTTCAGGTATTTCAGAACTTGGATGCTGTTCAAAATATTCTTGGGGCAGTCATTTTTCGAGTAAGTTTCAGATGTATCCTAAATATAGGGTGTGTAAGTTTCAGCCCAGTTTTGTATAATTGTACTGGAACAGATATCCATGTGGTCACTCATGTATTAATTGGTGTTCTTTATTTCTTTTTAGGATTTATTGCTCAGGTTGGTGAACGTTGAAAATAAGAGAACTGGACTACTATTATTTAAAGATATTAATTGAGTTTTTTTGAAATTTCATTTTTCAGACCCTGTACATTTTAGTCTTGAAATCATTCTGGTTCAAGAAACCCTTCTGGGAACATGCTTGTTATCGAATCATGTTTTTCTTGGGTGAGCATGTAAACCTTTAGAAAACTCTAGAAATCAACTCTTTTTCAGGAATCCCCGACATTCTTAGCTTGATTGTATGCGCAGAGTTTGCTGGAATCTGGTCTCTCCTTGGTTTACACTCTTGCTATGACATGGAATTTTCAATTATCTCCGGCTGCTTGGTTTTCGGAACTTGGCACATGAGTTGTTTCTATGTCCTCATATTGGCATTTAACCGGAGTTGTGAACTCGTGGCGCCAAATATAAGGTGATTTAGATAATTTTTTTTTGAAATTTATGAGTTATGATTCATCTTCGTTTTTAGCCGTCTCATTTTCAATGGGAAACCTCTAAAACTCGTTCTTTGTCTACCAATAAGCTACTTTGTGTATTTTACTTTCTTTACAAAGCCTCTCATTTATAATGTCCATGAATCGGCATTCATGCTAAATCCACTCACCAAAGCGACAATGAATTTCTATCCAGAATTGGTGAGTTTTGAACAACTCACATACCATAAAACCTGTAATAGAAGGGCTCCCACATTGTCAATCTTGAGTTAATTTTTCTTGACTCATGGGCAAGATATCAAAAATGTGTAAACTGGTGGAATGTTTTTGTATTATGATTAGTTGACACCTTCTTGGCTCAAAGTTCAAAGTGAAGGGGACCTTTTAATACAGATTTTAAGGTGCTAAACAAGTAAAAAAAGTCATTTTCAGTTCACTGTATATGGCTTTATTATCAACAACTTTTTTGTAATCTTTTTCATTGCGGTCAACTACTCTACAATTTGTATCTATCTTCTCTATCATTCTTGCTCCACTAGCATTCAGAAAGTATCAAAAGTATACCGCCAAATCACTGTTCAATGTCTCGTGGTATGCACTTGTCATTTTATAGGGTGCTTTTTATACATTTACATGCAATGCAGACAGATGCCAAATGTCTTCCGTATAATTGCACAGTTAGCATGGATTGGAAACCATGGTAAGAAATGCTATTCTCGCAAAAGAAAGTTTAAAAAAAATACAGGTCTCCCTCCTCTGGTTTACATTATTTTCAATTCCTCCATTCGGTCGAAAATCACATTTTGTAATCTTCGTATTGTTCGATTACAGCTCCATCCCAAACAGATCATGGCCATAAATCGCCTGCTACTATTTTCTAATGCTTTATTTACAACATTTTTCAAGACCAACAAATAAAATAAGGACTGCAGCAACGACTAAAATTATTACGCAGAATGATGATGTCGAGTAGAATATCAAATCATCACATGAACTTCCATACTGCATTATACAAAGCCACACAAGTCCAACTACTGATCTGAAAGCAAAATTTTTATATTCTCTTTTTTTTTTGTATTTTCAACTCACAATACAACAATCAGCAGCCATATCAGATCAGGCAAAAGAGGTCTTCGATTGAATTTTTCTCGTTTTTTCGTTAGTTTTTTGGTTTCTATAGCATCCATCAATACAACCGAATCGCTGTTGTACCTTAATCTAGCAAGTTCATGAGACACCGAAAAGATCCTTTCAAAAAACAGAAGAATTCCTACTGTAGTTAGCCATATGCGTATAAATTTTTCTTCTGAGCAGGTTTTGTATTCTGTGACTCCAAGAAAAATGAACAGTGTAGCAATAAAGCAAGATATAGCTGTGAAGATGGAGTTTGTGGTGGCTGAAAAAATGTAATACGTCTCACCGTAAAACCTGTAATAGAAGGGCGCCCATAACTTCAAGCTTTCAGCCAATGTATCTCGGTTTCTGTCACAGATATAAAAAAAGTTGTCAACTGTTAAATTATTTATCGTATTATCAGAAGTGCTTTGTCAGTTGATACATTTTTGATATGTTCCATAGGAGTCAAGAAAAATCCAGCTTAAATTTGACAGCAAGTGGCTCCTTCTACAGATTTTACAATAGTCATCAGTTCAAATAATTTACGACTTCTCCAAGAAGCTAGAGACTCTAGGTCAAAGTCCAGATGACTCTTTCTTAACCTACTCTATTTGAACGTTCTGTTTCGAAAACTAATCAAACTTACAAAATCGTTCGTTTTGTTTTTCAATATTCTCTTCTTCCTCAAACTCAATAATTCTAGAATTCTTCGAGTTCATTGTTTCCAGGGACATGATGCACCACACTGACAGAAATCTATTGAAAGTTAGGGGTAATCGGGTAGAAGTGATTGAAATAAGTGCTGATAAGAAAACTCAATTTCAGCAATCAGAATGAGAGAAGAGCTATTTGTCAGTTGTGTTAATCTGAAGTCACATTTTGATTATTGGAAATGTATGACTTTTTTATGTTCTTTTCTATTAATTTATTAAACAACGAATGCATGTTTTTTCTTGTTCCACGGACAAGCCAACGAACCCATTCATATCTAGTGGATGCTTATTTGCCGACTCTGCCTTGTCAATTGTAAGAAAAAAGTTCAAGTTATCGTGTTCCTTCCTAAAAGTCCACTCAAAGCGTTAATTGTGAACTCATATATCTCATTTCTTGTGAGAGATATCACAAAGCGGTCAATTAACAAAATATTTATCATCATTTCAAAAATATTTTGTCAGTTAATCACTTTTCGATATCTTTCACGGGAAATGCGGTAGTTGAGCTCAAAGTGAACGGTTACCGTGAGCTTCTATTGGAGGAAAACCGTACTTTATTTTCTTGCATTTCCGAGAGGCAAACGTTTTCCTCTGTCTCTGAAAAAGTCCATAAAGGCGATTACCAGCAGAATTTTTTTCTAATATCCATAACTCAATTTTGCTATTATTTTGAAAAAACAACATTATGTTTACTGCATTTGCAGAATCAGCATTCTACAATACTGACTCATCAAAAAACCTATCGGTTTGATGTTTGCGCTTCTTAATATACGTTTATTTACATTGTACCTCTCTCCGTACCGACTCTCTATCATTCGTTGAGTTTTCGAATTGGAACTCACTTCATTTCGAAAAAGTTTTTTCATGTGGCCATTTTCTCTTTTTTCAGCTTCTTCGATGTCACAGAAGAAGGAAACAAATATCAGCGTTGATCCCTTCACGGGTCAGGATGTCTTGAAAACGAAGGCGTTCTCATGGAGAGGTCAGTGACAGAAAATAACATGTGTCTCTTAAAAATAAACTGAAAATTCCAGAAATCCATCTTCAAATTTTTTTCCTGACTATTCCTCTTCCACTGTTTTTCATAGTCACCGGAATTCTCCAAATCAATGATTGTGACACGTCTCTGGCTATTTGGATGATCATCATGGGAATTATGATTGGAGTTGAATTAATCCATGTCTCTGTATTCTTCCACAGAGCGGCTGTTCAAAAGAATGAGATGGATTTGGAAGATGACGATATTTTCGATCACTATGAGCCACTCAAAGATCCAATCGTGAAACGCATAGTCAGAATCCACTCGGTCACTGGTCTTCTGTAAGTTTCTTCCCCAAAAAGGTTTTTATGAAACCGAAAACTTTTCAGGTCCTATTTCGGAGGAGTCAAATGCTATCTCATTCTTATTGGAAGTTGGTGGTGCAGTGGAATGGTCTTCTGGCCAAGTCTTCTTATATCTTTGTTCTATTGGGTCACAATGGCAGCTCTTGTGGTTTACACCTGCAAATATAAAAACCGAAAAATGATTATTTGATTTGTTTCATTTGCAAAAGACATGAACCCATTTATTAAAACCAAAGATATTTAACAATTCCGATTGCTTCGAAAAATTATCATCAATACAGCTTTGTTGAACTTATTGTTTTCTACTGAACGGTTACCTGAAATTTTTCTGTTTAAAATAAAATTCTTAAAATTCCTACCTCTGCTAATTTATTCAACTTCTCAGCTACACACTCGTTGAACTTCGTTGCATGATCTGGTGATATGAATTTCAGCAATTCGCGAGCATTTCGGTAGTACTTTGTATGAAGGGAGATCGGAAAACGAGATTTTGAAAACATTAAATTATTCAGTAAATGTTACCTTTGTATAATCTCCGTTCATACAATCCGTATGCGATGAAGCAATTCTCCACCCCTTCATAGTTAACTCCAGGGTGTATGGTGAGCCTTCTTGGGTCTTAACATTGACAAAAATGAGGTCACTGGTCCTTGGAAGCATTTCGGAGACACTTATGTCTTCTACTTCGTGGGCCAACTCGTGAACCGCAGCAATGGCTTCAAGTTCCAAAGGTCCAACGTCATCATCCGATGGAATCACGCCGCCTTCCTGAAGACTAAATTAGAATTTCATTTCAACCGTTAAAAGAACTCACCATTTCATGACGTCTTCTATTCATATCGGCAATCTCTTCCAACGAAATTGGAGTTCTAAAATACTTCTCACTCTGCTTAGTCAGCAGAACCGAATACTCACTTTGGAATCGACATTTTCGGGCTGATCATTTGATTTATGTAGGCGTTGTCGAACCCGAATTTTTCCTTCTCTTCCAAAGTTGGCGAAACAGCACGAGAAGTTCGGTATACCTGTGCGGCCGCGTTCCAGCGTGCTGAACTAAAAATGAAAAGAATAGGAAAAGGTTTAGAGAGAAAGGAAGCTGAAATGAATGCAATTGTGTATGTGTTTGTGTGGGAAGAACGATAAACAAAAGGAAAAGAGAAGCTGAATGATAAACAAAACTATGTAACATAATAAAATAACAATGGGACACAGAAGATTTTCAATGGAAATCGAAGATGTGGATTTTTGATCTTTTGATTCCGATAAGAGGCTCCGGGCAGTTTTAACGATTCCCCTCAACAAAAACCGAAATCTCCCGAACATCATAAATATCCAATAACTCACTCTTGCTGCTTATACAAAGGAGAAACTTTCAATGTGTCTGCCAAAGTGTTTGCATTGAGAGCTGAAAATTTCATCTTTTAATATATCCATTTTTCAAAAGTTCTTACCGATAGGAACGTTTCCACATATGCATGCCGTATTGGCTACCGTGGCGGCTCCCGAGAAAGATCTTGTTCGATTGGACTTGGTGGGGGTGCTTGGAGGAGATTGTGGAGGAATTGGGGTAGACATTCTGAAAAATGAAAAAACATATAAAACATAGAAGTAGATGAGAGAAGAGAGTTGAAAAATTAAAAGATACATTTCTTCCTGTAATAGAATCCCATCCAAACCGTCAACTTTGAGCTCAAATATCTCGATTCCTGTAAAATATGTCAGAATGATGTCTACCGATAAATTATTTATAATAATATCACCAATATTTCATCAGTTAACAAATTCTCCTATCTATCATAGGAACCGAGATATTTGAACTTGAAGTTGACTGTTTGAGTAGGCTTCTTGGTTTAAGAGGAAGTGCGGTAATTAGCATTGGAACGGTTGATAATAATTCATTCATTTTTTGGTGACTGCCTTTCCAACTGATTATGTCAAATTTCGTGAAAGCGAAAACTTCGCATTTGTGTTTGAAAACTGAGATAATGAACGAAAGAAAAAATCATTCTGAACGAGTTGTGTAACAACACAACTTTTTTAAAAATCTCAGAGACCTGGCCTATTTTTGAGGAGAAGCTCAATAACGGTTGTGTCAGTTGGTACTTAAAAGTGTGAGCGGTAAGTTTTAAAATTTTTTGAAGACAATTTATGACTTTGAAAACTTTCACTAAAACTTTATGAGCCTCCTATGTTCAAGAACAGAACACCAAACAGATGAGTGAAATCATTCATTTAAACGAGCACCTACTTAACAACAGCAGTTTGAAAACTCCTGAAGAACCTATTCACGAGGAGACTCAATTACGTTTGTGTCAGTTGGTTGGGTCACAGCTGTTTGAGAACCTTCCTAGTGAAAACAACAATCGTCTCGTGTTTCAACGACCATCACTCGTCATTCAAGACGGAAAAATTTTGAACGTCTTAGAAGGAAACCTGATGTCAGATTGTGTACAGAGAATAATTTGACAGACATAGACAGGAAGAAATTTGTGCCCTTAGAAATTCAGAAGATTTTTTTGTAAAATTTTTAATTCAAAGTTGTTGGAACACATTTAAAGAGAATTTGCATCATGCAATAATGTGTAACCCTTTATGTGCATTTTGAAATCAATTATCTCGGTTCCTATGAAAGATATCAGAAATCTGTCAACTGATAAAATATTGATGATATTATGATAAACTATTTATCAGTTCATCACTTTTTTAAGCCATTGACAGGAACCGAGAAAAATTGGCTTAAAGTTATAACTCAGCTGGGGCTTCTAATACACGTTTTACGGTAAATTTGAAAGGTATTTTTATAATCCAGTCGTGTATGATTCTGACTATTTCAAAGCAATGTTTTTTAAATGATTTAAAATCGGCTTTTTTTACAAAAGCTTACTTGATTGTTAAAAAAAGTTTTTGCATTTAATGGCCTATGAAAAGACCTAATTCTAGGAAGTTATTAAAGTGAAAATTATAAATGGAGAATGAAGAGAAAAACATAAAAATGACACCCGACTCAAAGAGAAGTTGAGTGAGCTGAGTTGAAGTAAAAAAAAACATAAAAAAACATAAAGAAGAAAACACAAAAGAAAGAGACTTTAGAGAAAGGAGCCGGAGGGCAGATATTCTTTGAGACAGGCAGAGAGTGTGTCAGGTGAAGAGACGCAGGCAAGTTTACACTGAGCTCATGGGGGAAACCGAGTGGCGCGCTACGAGGGATTAGAAGAGAGAACTCTTGTTTTCTTCTTTTTTTTCTCGATGAGTGTTGGTATGGAAAAAACATGAATTTGGAAAGCATCACGAATTGAAACCTTATATAATTTATTGAAATATAATTTGATGAGAAAAAAACCTATGAATACACGATTTCAAATTTGAAAAACAAAACCAAAAATATATACATACAATTAACCCTTAATTTCATCTTTTTTTTTCAAATTGCCTATTCACTATCATCGGTATCAAGAGTCATGTTCAAGTGATCCTCGTCGCCCAGTAATTGGCATACTTCCTGAAGACGTTCCTTCCACCGTGGAACTTCTGCTAACTGTCTCTCCAACTGTTGTTTTTCTTCCGAATAACTCATTCGTTCTCCAATAGTCTTTTCGTTCAATGATGAGACCTTGTAGCCCCCTTCACCATCATATTGTAGCAGGTGAGTGTGGAATTTCCTATAAATTATTGTTTCATTACGAACTTTTTAAGTGAAGTTTTATGTTAGAAAATCTTACCATAAGCTAGGTCTATGGGTTACTGTAAGAAGGGTAATTCCATTATCTTTGATGGCTTGATAAATGCTTCCCTCTACATCAATAGAAACTGCAGATGTGCATTCATCAAGAAGAGCATACTTGGGTCTGAATTTTTCAAACTTGAAGACAGATTCACTTGAATAACTTACCTATGATAGAATACTCTAGCCATTCCCATCCTCTGCTTCTCTCCTCCTGAAAGCACATCCATCCAATCGTTCTGTGCGTCCCAACCACCTTCTCTCTCCACAATATGCTCCAAATGCACAATTCTCAACATAATCATGAGGTCTTGATCAGTGATTCCGCGTCGTCTCATTTGAACTGTGGTATCTGGATAGATCACTTGATCTCGAAGTGTTCCAAGAGTCATGTATGGTCTTTGTGGAATGTAGTACATACGATCAGAGACTGGTTTCTCGAGGTGACCTCTGGAAAAAATAAACAAGGGTGTGGATGGTATTAGCAGATATGCTAACCTATAAACTGGCCAAAGTCCTCCGAGAATTCTGAAAAGGGAACTCTTTCCGCATCCGTTGGGTCCAGTTATCAGCACGTGCATTCCAGGAGTGATCTATAAAATTTCATGGTTTCCGAACAATTTTTTAGATTCAAAAATCTTACCGTCAGCGACATGTTCTTCACAACTACATCCCCGTTTGGTGTGACTATCGGAACAGAGTTGAGTACAATCTCATCGGTTTCAGAGTCTGTGATGACACCTGGAATAACCAAATTAACATCCATTCAACAAATTCAGTATCTCACCCTCAATCCGACTAGTATCGAATCTCTCTCCTCTCTGCCCTTCCACTGCACCTCCACTAACAAGTTGTCTCTGATAGATTCCTTTCTTTGCATCATCGAACACTTTGAACATCTCATGAACTCTTCCTGTGTATCCAGCCAATTCAGTAACCTCCTTATAACTTGTCATTAATCTTTCTACTGCATCTGCCGAGTTAAAAAGAAGCGTCTTGGCTGTAGCGTATCCACGTGTTCGTTCAGAAACTCCATGGTCCGGAAGATCTTCGAGTTTGGTGGATTCTGAAAATTTTCTATCTAGTGAACAACTTCAAAGAATTTTTGTCAGTTCAAATACAAATATGCTTACTCCTATTCTTCAGTCCGATTATTTTCTTATCAAACTACTCACTTTCATCATCTGCATACTCTGCTGCAAGGATCGGAAGAGCAATCATGACCATTCCAGTACCAGACCACACATATTTCATAAGGAACTGCTCAATCATAATGTAGGGAATACGTTTCTTGAAAATCAACATCATTTGTTGATACAGAGAGTTGAATGCTCCATCCAACTGCTTATACTCGGCTTGGTGTCCTCCATAGAATGCAATCTCTTCAGAATTTGTGATAATTCTTGAGTGCAAGTATCTCAAGTGTCCTTTTCGTTTTGCCTCTTCCGCAACCATGTGTCCGAATCTAGGTGACACCGCTTTTAGAATTTTAGCTGTAATGGAGACTGCTAGAATCGCCATGCACGTTGGAAGGAATGTTGATTGACCCGTTCCACGTTGTACCGCTAGTTTGAGGAGTGTGAATCTGAAATTCTAAGGTTTTCAAAATCTGGAAATAATATCTTACGTAATGAGAGCAATATCTAGGACTGGCTTGGTCAGATGTGAGTAAAGATGAGCCACACTCTGTGAGAACATCGTGATGTCTTCAGTGAGGCATTGATCGGCATTCTGGAGTCGGGTGTCCAGATTGGACACTGCGTAATACGTTTGGTCCTGAGAGAATGGTTTTTAAAAAAAGGCTCTAAAATAAAAAAGGTTACCGAGAAATATTGCTGATATGCGTGCTTGGTGAGTCTAGTTCTGAAAGCCAATCCCAAATAAGACTCGAAAAATCTTATCATGGAATTGACAAATGTGGCTGGAAGTGCGACAAGAATCCATTTTATCAAATGGAGAACGAATTGAAGGACATCCTGAATGCTCAACAATATTTTTTTCATATTTTCAAAACATACCTTCTCAACAATGGATTGCACCATAGAGCCTTCCAATTGAGCCACATAAATTGTCAAAAATGTTCTGCACATCAGAATGATTGAATGCATTCCTAAATAAAGAAAATTCAAGAAAGTATTCAAATTTTAAAGATTTTTTTCTGATCTTACCAATAATTCCAGCTTCCTTACTGAAAATACCAGGAACCATAATCCTCAACAATTCCTTCAATTGCTTCAAAAATTGAGGATCAAACGCTTTCTTCTTGTTCTTTTTAGGTGTTCCATCTGATGCTACACTATCTTCCTTTACCAATTTGTGATGTGTTTTCTGAGATTTTCGAAGAGCTATCCATTGAGCCACTGCCACTGCCGCCACTCCTCCAGCCGCTATTAACAAGGCCCTCCGCCGTTTATCAGGGTCCATTGCAGTTTCCAAAAGTTTTGATTGAACTGACATTTTGTGTGCTGAAATTTTGGAAAATAAAAAATCTGTATATAAAATGGACTGCAAGAATTTGAAGAACTGCTGAAGACAAAAAAGAAGACACTTTGAATAATAAAAATGCTATGGTGATGTGGTATCAATTGAAAAAAAGAACAAGACCTGCTGAATAAAGTGATAGTGTGAAATAAGAAGAGAGCAAAGTGTTGTCTATATGGATGGAGGTGTGTGATAAGACAACAAAGTAAATGATCAGACCAATGTAGAGTAGACTCCGCAGGAAAATGCTCAAAGTGCAATATGGAGCCATTTCTAGAGATTTTAGGGGAATACCGGCAAGTCGGAATGTTCTGAACTGATTTTTTTTATTGCGAAATATTCAATATTCATGGAGGTTGTTTTTTAGACCCAACTTAAATGACATTTAGCTGAAAGTTTCTTTGAGGACGAACTTATAATTATTTAATTCTGAAGAATTTTTAATTTCTGAAACAAAAAAAATTATTCTAAAACTTGGAAGCTAAAAAGCAGAAAATTTATATTTTATGTTGAAAAGTTTAAAACTATCAAAAACTTGAGAAGTTGGAATTTTTATGATTTTTAAAAAATTCACAACTTTTAAAATTTCGGAATTTCAAGAACTTTTTTCGTTCTCGCAGTTTTAGAAAATATTAGTGAAATCGTCAAAATTATTTTGATTTTGGAAAATCTAAATTGAAATTTAAAAAAAAACTGAAAATTCTGAAAATCCGACTGTTCCGAATTTTTAAAAAGTTCGAAAATAAAGATTATTGAATTTTACTGGGGATAGTTTTAAAAATAGTCTAATGGTTCCAAAATTCCCATCTTCGGTAAAAAAGACCCATGAAAACACCAACAGCGGAACCCATGTTTATTGTTATCACACTCATCATTTCTTTATCGTCTCTACTTTCTACTATTTTTTCTTATTTTAAAATAAAGGTAAACAAAAAAGGACACTGTTTTGGACGGATGACTAGGATGTAGTTATTTATTAGAGATTCTGAAAAATACCGTAAACACTCTAATAGAACGCCACCCTTTCAATTTTGAGCCTATATATCTCGGTTTCTGTTAAAGATACTAAAAGGCATAGTTGCAAAAGGCCGGGCCGGGCCGGGCCGGTAGGCGAATTTCCTCCGCCCGGCCCGCCTACCACTGCTGAAAATTTTCCAATGAAAAACTGGATAATTTTTTTGAGCAAAAAAAGAAAAAAGGTTACATTTTTTAACAAAATTAACAAAGTAGAAAGTAGTCAGAAATAGGTCATTTTTGTATATATTTTTGAAAAAATGCCAAAAATTTCGAAAAAAACGTTCAAGAAAATCAGCGTCCGTACAGACCCCGGGGCGGCCCGAAATTTGGCAACTATGCTAAAAAGTTGTCCACTGACAAAACATTTTTGATATTATGATGAACATTTCCCCACTTTTGATATCTTTCACAGAAACCAAAATAAATTGACTCGAAGTTGAGAAATAGGTGGCGTTCTATTAGAGTGTTTACGGTATTGGAAAAATTTTAATCCAAAAAGTGAGATTGTTGAAATCTAAAAGAAGACCAAAGCATAAGAAAAGTAAGAAAAAAAAGTGTGTAATCTAGTAACACTATAAAGTAGAATAGGGAAATCAGATTCTGATAATCAATGAAGAAGAGATCGAGAAGAGAAGCTAACTACAGTGTAATACTGCATGTTTATTCGAGAATTGTGTGTTACTTTTTTTCTTTCTCTTTCTACAATGTCATTCATTGATTGGAGGCAAATAAAGGGGCATGGGAAAGTGACAAGATTACACCTAGGGATACAAAGAAGACAAGGGACAATAAAGGAACCGTTTGAGTGAAATCATTTCCTTCCTATAGAAATTTCTATGAATAATGTTTCTTTTTTCAACATTTATGGTTGAGCAGTTTTCTTGAAGTTTTCTAGAATTTTCAATAGTAGTAAATCAGTGGAACCGTTACCAAAATGATGAATCGATTTTCTTTCTGAATCATTCAGTTTCAGTACGAAACTAATTAACTGACTGTTTCAGTTACCATTTGTACGCTCAAGATTAATTTCATTTTCAATGTTATTGAAGTTTTCGAAAACTTAAAGTAAAGATATTTATTAATGAAAACGGACAGGATAATTAAATTTACTTCTTTCCATTGAAGCTGTTCTCAATAGCAGCTTGCTTAGCGGCCATCATGTCTTCGATTTGCTTCTTGGCTGCTGGGCTCAAGTTGAAATTGCCCAAGTATCCTTGGACTTGCTCCTGAAGACCCATGAGAGCCTCAATGTCAGCTTCACTGTGAGATGGAGCAGATTGAACTGGAGTGAAGAAGACAACGGCGAAGACCGAGAGAATAAGAAGATGGAAGAAGTTGAATTGCATTGTTGGATTGGAAGAAGAAAACCAGATGAGTGGATGATTTGAATGGGCTCCGGATGGGATTTTATACCTAGTTCCAGTTCCTTGTTGGAAGTTCTCGGCCATCAAACGATTGATTTAAGGGAATTTCTCAGTTTTTATCTCTCCGATTGTTGGAGGTTTTATGACTTGCTTCGGTGAGCTTTGGTATTTGCTATAGGGGAAGTAATTTCAGATAAATGAGTAATCAGAGAGAAGTCAGCTTTATGACAAAAGAATCGTTGGTGGCAACCGAGCAACACACGAGTCTTAAAACACGATAACCTTATTCCGAACATTCCCGATATACCAACTCATTTTGAAAATGCTCAGCTTGGTAGTCTTAGATTTGCTTCTCTTCTACCTGGCAATCTCGACTCTCGAAATTTTTTGGAATCAATTTTTTCTTCTGTGAATAAAATTAGTCCTATAACATATAAAAAGGTACTTACATTGTCTTTATGTCAACCGACTTGTTTTCAATGATTGAAAAATAACGAAGATACGAATGGTGGCCAACTGATAAATTGTTTATCATAAAATCAGAAGTGTTTGTTAATTGACGCATTTTGGATATCTTTCATAGAATTGGGATAATTGAGCTTACGGTCATTTGAATTAGGTTCCATTTTTGGTTTTTTGCTGGAACGCCCTTGTTCTGGAATATTTCTCAACATTGCTCATTTGCTTTTATACCAATTGATGCTACTTCACATCCTAAATTGTCACAAAAGCCATTTGGCACGTCTTTTTATCTTTTAATCGCGTTTATATGTTTTCCGGACCTACTTGGGTCATGAACTGATTCATTACGAACTTGAGTAGTAAATATCTCACTTTGAATTTAGAACCAAACGAAAATCTATGAAAATTTTACTTTTAAAAATGGATTCAACACAGGTGGATCGCGCAGAACACTATATGGGCGCATTGTGGCCCATACTGGGAATGCGCGCATATAGCGTTCGTTATGCCCTCTATATGAGCTGGTGGTTGCTGGTGGGCGGTGGTGGGCGTCGAGTAGGCAGGGAAAGCATATGCCCAGTCCGTGCTCGCATATAGGTTCCATATTCTCTCAACATTCTAATCGAGTGCTCGAGAACTGTAAACTTCGATCCCATATATCTCATTTCCTGTAAAAGATATCAGAAAATGATCAACTGACAAAATGTTTATTATAATATCAAAAACATGCTGTCAGTTAACAACTTTTTGATATCTTTCACAGGAACCCAGATAAATTAGCTGAAAGTTGAAAGTTAAAGGGGAAGGGGTGGATCATTCTATTATGTGTCTTCACGGAAACCTGATAGCATTTACAGAACATGTAAATGTTTTTTGCAGAAATAATAGCTTGAAACTCTTCTCTTGATATTCTCAGGATAACATTCTTCGTTCTCAAAGAATTGTATTTATGACTGTTGACTATCGAAAAATAGTGTTATCGGTGAAAAGTAGTTAACCAAGACAGATGATCAGAAAACATATACAGGTGCTGGATTTTAGGCTTGGAATTCCTTTAACCTTGATGGGAATTTTGTCTTTGAAAAGTTCAACATTTTCTGCAGGCTGTGTTGCGACGTTTACTCCAAAAAAACCTGTCAAAATCCGGATTTTATGTTACCATAAAATGCCCTTATGCTCTGTCTGCTTATTTTACATCACAATATTCTATATTTCCACATGAATCGGATTTTTTTGCCCATTTAATTTGGTAATTCCGCTGAAAAAGTACACAACGACGCTCCGACATCCCGCATCGCGCGTTGTTTACCGTAAATCTACACTCAGATTTTCGATGAATTTGCAGACATTTTTGCCTATTTTTGTTCGATTTTCTTTAATTTTTCACGATTTCACAGGTTTTTTTTTTACAAATTTTTCAATTGCGAACTCAATTTCATCGTTTCTAGCCGTTTTCCTCGGGTTTCTACACATAAATTCCTAAAGAAATAATTATTTTAGGCCCACCGATGGATTCCAACGCCTCACATTTCTACCTAAAGCTGAAAATCAAAAGTTTTCGGCGGATAGCTACAGGTAAGAAACATGCATGACATTCAGTTTCTCACTGACTTCATTTTTTAGAAGCGGAGCTCGGAATTCGGTGACAACTAAACCCTTCACCGTCTCCACTGGCCACACGACAAGTGAAAGAAACAGCACCGACAGAAAAACGAAAAGGTTAGCGAATTTTGTGTTTGAAACGCTCGAAAATTATTCGATAAAAGAACACCTGCAAAATTGTTTTCACTGAACTTGTAAGGAGCATTCTACTCTTGTGTCTATGACTCCAGTTCTTCGGAGCTTTCGAAACATGATGAAAAACGTGCCAAGATTTGCTAGAGGTATCGCTTCACACGAAATTCAGCTCTCTCAATAAATCATGTATACGAATTTGCAAAAGCAGCTTCGTTTTCTAAGTACTAGGCTTGACAAATTTTTCGGTGTGAATAAGTAAAACTATCAAAAATTTTCAAAATATATTCAGTTTTTCAGAAAAAAAAACAACCAAGAGCAACTTCTCGATTGGACTGTCGTCTAATGGATATAGAGAGGGAGAAATGCGACGAAAATATCGAGTCCAAGGAGCCAGGAGACAAACATGTTAATTTTTTCTTTTTTCTTTTTTTTTATGTTCTTTTCACTTCATTTTTTTGTCCTTTTTATTAATTTTCAATAAATTTTTACTGGTAAACACTATTTTCAGTTCACAGAGAATATTAGGACCTGGGGGAGGGGAGGAATTGCTGCGCGGCGGCGTGGATCTTATATGCTTTAGTCGGCGCGTGAATCCTATATGCTCGCACGATGCGCCCCTATATGTTTCGTATTGCGAGCATATACGGCACCGCGCGATCCCATATAACGTTCTTCGCGATCCACCTGTGAATATATATATATATATCATTTCATTGAAGCTATTCTCGATTGCTTGTAATAAATATTATTATTAATTAGATTTTCGCAAAGAATTGAAACGAAATAAACATTCATTGATGAAAACAGACAGCAAAATTCAATTTATTTCTTTCCATTGAAGCTGTTCTCGATAGCAGCTTGCTTGGCAGCCATCATGTCTTCGATTTGCTTCTTGGCTGCTGGGCTCAAGTTGGAATTACCCAAGTATCCTTGGACTTGCTCCTGAAGACCCATAAGAGCCTCAATGTCAGCTTCACTGTGAGATGGAGCCGATTGAACTGGAGTGAAGAAGATGACGGCGAAGACCGAGAGAATAAGAAGATGGAAGAAGTTGAATTGCATTGTTGGATTGAAGGAAGAGAACCAGATGAATGGATGGTTGAAATGGGTTCTGGATGGGGTTTTATATCTAGCTACAGTTCCTGATTTTCATAGTTCCAAAACGAAGAAATTGTTATTCATGAGAGCCTCTCAGAATCTAAAGTTTGGTGTTTTATTATCTTTGTGGCAGTTTTCCTTTTTTGTGGAGAAGTAAAACACAAGCTCCAAGTTGGAGCATGAAGGAAGTCTATTCAACTTCAACCAGTAAAATTCGGCTTCATTCAGCTGCTCCGTTGCATTTCAGATAACCTCCTGCTAGATTACAAATCAAAATCAAAACATCATATTTTGGAAGCAATGATTTGCAGGAAATTCCTGTGCAAAATCATCACTAAAAATATACGACGTTCACTGACCACCATTTTGTTTACTGTTATCGGATCTTTGGAGTCTTAGTTCGCTGGAACATTCGGTTTTTTAGTAGGAAGGCACCATAGACGTTGTGTGGAATTAAGAGACCGGGTGTTGTCTTTTTCACCCTCGCACCCTCTTGTTTACCTTTTCTCGCTATTTCGCGGCCCCTAGTTTTCTAGTTTTCATTCAGTATCGCATTTTCGTTTGTGACTGACCGCTTTTTGAAAAACTCTGAAAAATGTCTAACTGTGCCGTTGCTGTTCTTCGTGGTGATGATGTCTGTGGAACTATCTGGATCAAACAGGTATCATTTTATCCTAGCCCTTTTTTTTTGAAATGTTCTAATTTTAGTCCGAAGGAAAGCCCGCAGAAATTTCTGGAGAAATCAAGGGGTTGACCCCAGGTAAACATGGATTCCATATCCATCAATATGGAGACTCAACTAACGGATGCACTTCGGCCGGACCACATTTCAATCCAAGCCAAAAAACGCATGGAGGACCATGTGTGAGTCTACATATTCCAAAAAAAAATAACCTGGAAGAATTCTTCTATAGTGCGACAACCGCCACTACGGAGACTTGGGAAACGTCGAGGCTGGCTCGGATGGTGTTGCCAAAGTGAATATCACTGATAAACTGGTCACTTTGTACGGTGAGCACTCAGTGATTGGACGTTCAATGGTCGTTCATGCTGACGAGGATGATCTTGGTAATATCAATTGGCACTAGGGCTATCATACCGGGTTTTATATTCTAGGCAAAGGAGTTGGCGACAAAGAAGAGGAATCCAAGAAGACTGGCAATGCTGGAGCACGTAAAGCTTGCGGAGTCATTGCTCTTGCCGCTCCACAATGAACCGAGGACCATAAATCTCCAATTAGCTTGCTTCCTCTTATCCTGTAATTATTCCACCCTTCCTACTAATGTTCCTGACCTCTTAAATTATTTCTCTGAGAATATTGAGACACAATTCGACGCTTGCTTGATTAGTTAAGCTCTTTCTCGATGGCAATGAACAAATGCTTACAATAAAATCAAATTCAGTTTATTTATTAACCGGAATGAAAAGACATGAGATTTCAGTTTATGAGATGAGTTATAGGGGGCTTATATGAAAAAATCAACACAAAACTACAACATGACAGCAAAAAAATGACACACAGAATAAATTAAGATATGGCAGTTCGAATCGGAATCACAAATAATCAATGGTCTCTAGAGATGTGTTTGTTCAGTGTCTTGATAGAATACCATACTTGTATCAGAGTTTCCACGTGTTAGCATAGGATCAACTTGCCACTGTGGGTTGCTAGCAGCAGGTAGAGAACGAGACGTTGAGGCACCATCACAAATTCCACGCGATGTTGATCTACAAACGAATGATGTTAGAGTGGCCCGAAATAGATATTTCTTACCTTCTCGGCAAATCTGGAACACCGTTGGTGGTCATGATACTTTGGCCATCATCTCCAATGTCGTTCTTCATCTGAATAAAAAGACTTGTTATAATTTTACCTTCTACATGTATTGTACTCACCTGCAATTGCGTATTCAAAAGTCCATACAAAATCCAGTTACTCGAAGAGCCAAAGTATGGAAGCAAGTGGACACAGTAAATAGCAAACAACACCCATTCCGAGTTAGTGGTCGGTTTTCCAAGAAGAGACATTATGATTGCATAGAGTACGGAGAACCAGTATGGAGTCCAGCACACGAAATAGACCGCAGCAATTAGGACGGTGTAGACGACAACACGGCGAACTGGGATGGCAGAGCGAGGAAGGACTCGCTTATGGGCATACAACTTGTTGATGAGCTTCAGATTGAAGTAAACGATAAGGATGAGTGGGACCACGTAGCCAAGAATGAAGGTACTGAAACATATTCTATCAATGGATTAATGTTTAATAGGACCAAGTGCTTACGTTGAAGTGAACCAGTAGAAAATAGGTCCAGGCATCATATCGGAGCACTTGAAGACTCGAACTCTGGTGATGTTGGCTGACTCGTGAGCCTTCAGCTCATGAAGCACCATTTCTTTAGCACTAGCATAGGTGAGCATTGGGAGGAGAAGAACGAATGCGATTGCAGAGAGACAGACGATAGTTGAGACGACAAAGGTACGGCTTCGGAGACGATGTTGATGGGGATAACAAACTGCCACGTATCTATCGAATGACATTGCAGTGATCAAGAAGGTTGATGCTATACGACCGACACTTCCGAAGACATGATGCACTTTGCACATAGTGGTACCGAAGATCCAGAATCCGATTACAGAGTCCAGAATGGCTGGGGGGAGGGAGAGCGACATCACAAAGTCGCAGACACATAGAGCACCGATGTAGAGGATTGCGTTGTCCCCATGACGCTTCATTCTAGAAATAAATGGAAGTGTAATTAGACTTGCGTTCAGTTTTTCTTCTTTGTGGAAATATCTAGAATACAGAATTGTACTTGACGCACTTCTAGTATAAGCATGAAGTCCGGTTAAGACACAATAAATAAACTTTCTCTGAATTCGAACTAACCTTTTCCTCCGATCCTCCACAACCCCTCGAATGATGGTGATGATTGATGAGTTTCCACATACTCCAACAATGAAGCAAAGTACAAAAACGACGACCACGATGAGCACTTTGGGTTGGAGCTCCTGCAAAAAAGTGTTGTCAGTGTTCTAATCAATGTAATGGAACTTCCATATCATACCTAAAGCCAGCTGGAAAACCCCTCCTACTTTTTTCCCTTTTTTTCCAGTGGAAGAAAATAGCTTTTTGTTTTCTTTTCCTTTTTCCGCCAACTTCCTACTCCAATTTTCATAATGAGTGTTCTATGAATATAGTCGAATACGTCGAAGATGCTTTCAAAAAAAGAGATTACTCTCTCAAAAAAAAGAAAACACCTGAACCCCAAAAAAAACATCATCCACTTTTTCTTTTCGTAATTCCAACTAACGGATTAAAAATTGAAGGATTGGAAAAAGTTTATTCTCGGCCGACTTTACGTTTTTCATCAATTCTTGGAATGAAGGATTCGTATAAAGCAAACAAAGTTCGTCAAAATGAAATATTTGAGTTTTCCAGTGCTGATTTTTTTTCTTAAAAGATGAAGTACAAAGCTCCATACGTAATCCGGACATTTGCCGGGCCTTTGCGGGCACTGCCATAGTTTCTTCCAGATTCAATATTTTTGAACCAACTAAATTAGATATGACAGAGCTCGACAAGTACTACAAAATGATATCATTCGTAAGACTGCTGAGCCGGGCCGGGCCTGCTTTTTTCGTTCCTTTCGTCTGTACAAAAAAAAAAAAAAGCAAAGTACAAAAACTTCCCGGACGGCCCGGAAGGCCCGGGCCGGGCTGGCATTTTTTCGTACTATTTTGTCTGTAACTTTGCTTATAGACAAGATACAGTTTTTCAAATAGTATCATTTTGTAGTACTCGTCAAGTTCTATCATGTCCAATTTAGTTGGTCAGTAAATATTGATTCTAAAAGGAGTTATGACAGGGTCTGCGAAGGTCCGGCAAATGCTTGGTCGCAATTATGGAAATTTTTCTTAAAAGAGGAAGTATGAAGTTTTAATCCATCCCTTCTTTTTTTGTTTCTAACATATTTTTTTAGTTTCCTTTTTTTCAAAAGAAACGCTCTTCGGCTTCGGCTCATTGCTTCCTTCTCTTCCACTCGTCACAATATTTAATTGAAAAAATTGTTTCTTTTTTTCTCTGCAGTTTCAAAAAAGAATTTCAAAAATTGGATAATGGCTTCTGAAAAGTGGAAGATAATTGGGAAGTGAGATAATTACTCCAATTGCGAGCTTCTATTTATTGTTTTTCTTGGCTAACCTAGAGTCATTAAATGGGTCACAATGGCATTTTCAGAAAAAGGGGTATTTAAAAGGTGTGAATAGCTGATAATCTGTTTTTCAGACTTTTTCTTTTTAAAAACAGTATTTCCAGACAAAAATCCCTTCCCTCCAAAAAAATCAGGAATATTTTTTGTGTGTTGGCGATTTTCAAACCGAAAATAAATTAGATGCGTTGTTGTTCACACTCGATGTAATCTAAATCTTTTTTTTCTCGATGGGTAAAATAAAGGAGGAGGTTTGGATTTAATTACGAATAAAATAAAGGAAAATATCTGATGAGGAGCTGGAAGGAAAGGTATGAATTGTGGGCAAAAAACGCAATAAATGAAAAAGGTGTCAAAAGTGCGTTATTGGGATTTCAGGATCGAAGGTGTAAACATTGATGATTGAAATTTTTAAGAGAGCATAACCTTTAATATAAGGGCCTCCATCAAAATCAAGTTTGGGCTCAATTATCCCGATTCCTATGAGAGGTATCAAAAATGTATCATCTGACAAAATACTTATGATATTATGATTAAAATTTATCAGTTTACCAATTTCTGGTATATTTTACAAGAATCGAGAAAAAATAGCTTAAAGCTAAAAGTTTGGGGTTCTTCTATTACAGGTTTTACGGCAGCCTTCTCAAAAACACTGCAAAATATAAGCCGGTTCAATTACCGTAAACACTCTAATAGAACGCCACCCGGAGCGTTAACTTTAAGTCTATATATTTTACTTCTTTTGAAAGATATCAAAAAGTTATCAACTAATAAAATGTTTATCATGATATCAGCAACATTTTATCAGTTTACCGCTTTTTGATAAATTTTACAGAAAATGAGATACATGGGCTCAAATTTGACAATTTGGGTGGAATTCTTTTAGAGTGCTCTTAATTGTAAACGGACTACGATGCTTACCTACGTCCTAATAAGCCCTCTTTTTTTAAATCCTTTATATTCCTTGACTTCTGGTGTCTAATCTGATGGATCAAGTATTTTTGTCTGACAACTAGCGATAAGGAATTTAGTTCCCCTTACCAAAAAAAGAAAGCTTTTTCGGGTGTCTGGAAGATAAAATAACTTTTTGACACATCCTATTGTATTTCGAGGACCGAAAATCTGATTACCATCACCAAGTCAAAACACACATTCTGAGCTAACCCATTCTCTGCTCCCAAAAAAAAACAAGAAGAAAAATCTCTTTTTTCTTCCTTCTCACCTCATTTAATATGAATTCATATCAATCTCTTTCAAATTTAAAATTTTTTGCAGTTCTTTTGCGAAATGTTCTGAATCATGAACACTGTGTACTTCAACCCCAACGGAACCTCACGAAAGGAAGCTCTATATTTGAACAGGATATGGCTTCTGTCATACTTAATGATTAGTAGCCACGTCATCAAGTTTTTTGATTTCAACAGATGTTCAATTGGAAAAGACTCTTCACTTTTAATGATGTAAAAATCTGCTAGCCAGCAAACCAAGGGAGAATTTATCCTATTACACTCCCACGACCCATCGAAAATTCTATTCAACCTCTTTCTCTCGATACCACCCATCTCATTGTTTCATTAGTACTCATGACGTCCGGAAAGAGCTCATTTCGTTAAGGTCACCGGGACCAAAAATGGCCGGAAATGGGATTATAAAGGAAATTGGCTTTATATTTAAGTTCGGAGGATCAAAACTAAATTCATGACTTGTTTTTGAAGATGTTCACAACAGAGAGTTTTGAGAATGTTAAAACAACACGCGATGAGTGAGTGAGTCAAGATATTTTTTTCCGAAATTTGAAACGCTCAGAAAGCAATCATGCGAGGTGTCTAGACCATGGGAAAGTTGCCTAATCCAATCAAACTATTGACAGTGATTGTGGGAAATCACGAGAGGACTCTATTGTATGATCAGGAAACAAGAGGACTATACAAATTCGGAGCATTAACTACTAGTCGTAAAAACTACCCTTTTTCCACAGACTTTACAGATGCTCCTTTAAACTGACAAGTAGCTTTGAAAAAATTTTTCCAGTCGTGGTCTTTTTAGATTTCCTACCCTTCGTTTATTTTTTTAGAATGGTTTAATGATACTCGTCCTATCATTATGTCCTAGTTATTTTCCCCAGTATCCTCGCTTCCTAGGGAGTCCCTACTCAGAATTCGAAAAAGCAACTAACCTGTATCGGTGGATAGACGTTGCGGACCCAAACCGGACCTCCAGTGTGATTGGGGCAGTACAGTATTCCATCCGGTTGCTCATGGCACATGGTCGCATTGATGGAGGCCATCAAACGACTGTAAAGTTCTTTCTTGTAAACACCAGCCTCGGTAGACGCATCCATTTTCAGGAAATAACTTTTCTCTAGGGGCCGCGGTAGCAGAGGATTCTCCGTAGTGGAGCTCATTTCAATAGAGTTTCAAGAGGAATATGATTCAGAATAGGTTGATGGAGGGATTCAGAATCAGAAGTGAGAGTAAACGTGGGTGCTGCGGCGCCAAGGAGAGGTGGAGGGGGGCGTGGGCAATTGGATTAATGCTCCGCCTACTTTTTCCTGCCGGAGAGCTCTCCTGGAGGAAAAAGAGAAAGAGTGAAAAGGCAACGGAAATGAGCAAAAGTCATGGTGTTGAAAAGAAAAAAAAATGAAAAAGTTAAGAAGGCGTGAGAAAATGAAAATTTTGAATTGTTTGGGAGAAAATGAAAATTTTGAATTGTTTGGGAGAAAATGAAAATTAACGATTGCTCGGAACTTGCTTTTCCTCTTATAATAATTCGAAGTGAAAGCGAAAAAACACAAAAAATAACTCTTCTCAAAAAAGTTTTTCCTGGAGAACCTAAGAAGGAAAAAAGCCTGGAGATGAAACGGATAATTATGCAGGTCACAGATAAACCGACAGATTATGCTTAACAGAAAGATATCAGTGATTATCTTCAATCTTGAAAACTAATGATCACCTAGAAATTAAACTCCATAAATGTTTATTGCGGGTAGTCAAAGAAATTTTGATAAAGTGATCCAAAAATCCGGAAAATGCCAAAAATTCATTGTTAATTCCGTTTCGAATAGTAGAGGATTAGAAGTTTGGAGACATTCTAATAAATATAACAATTTTTCGACTGAAAAAGTTTGAATTCTAGAAAAAAATTTAAGTCCATTAAGATCATCTCGAACAACGGATATTTCTTTTCAGAAGTGTCTGCTGAAGCCATTCAGAAAACATTTTGGAAGTGGACTATTGAAAAAGATGTTCGCTTCTAGAATTTTTTTTCGAAACCACCAAATTTTGTGGAATCCGATGTTTCATTTTTTTTTTTAAATAATTGCAACAATCTGAAAAATTAGAAACTTTTCGGTCTTTGGAGTTTGAATTTTCAATCTACATTAGATTCAAAAAAATTCAATCCATTTACCGTAAAACCTGTAATAGAAGGGCCCCACACTGTCAGGTTTGAGCTCATTTATCTCGGCTCCTGTCAAAGTTATTAGAATTTTGTTCACTGATAAAATGTTTGTGATGTTATGATAAAAACTTTATTAGTTAGCAACTTTTGTATAACTGTGACAGGAACCTAGAAAAATTTTCTCAAACTTGGCAGTGTGGAGCTCTTCGATTACAGGTTTTACGATACTTGATTTAAGGATCGTAACACATCGTTTTTCCTTCGAATTTCTTTTTTCTCAAACTGCTTCTCCCAATTTCTAAAATTTCATAGATTTACAAATCTTCCAGCACTTTCTAGTTTCCATGACAACTTATGCAAACGTTTCTGAAATCAGACACCACTAAAACCCAACTTCCTGCATTCACAGTGTATGCGCAAAGTTCTCACTTTTATGCCGAAAAGGACAGGTGAAACAACGGAAAAATGAAAAAAAGGTCACCCACACACACATATCTAAAACTCTCCCCAAAATCTTTGTTCTTTTTTCCAAAATTTTCAGATTTTCGGAGGCGGACAGATGGTTTTTTTAATCTGCGGGCGCATGAAACTCGTGTGTGAGTGATAATTGAAAAAATTAAAAATTCATGGGTACTGTAGTTGGTCGATTAGTCGGGAGACTGGAAATGTTTCTAATGGAAAATAGGGGCTGGAAAGAAGAAATGACAGTCACAAGACACAAAATTCAAAAAGGAAATTCAAGAGTTTTATAGAGGTGAAGCCTTGCAGTGGTGGTATGATGGGAAGAAAGAAAAATGCGTCTAATTTTTGAGACTTCACTTACTAATTTTGTGGAATAAATAAATAAATTGTTTAAATCCGGTGATCTGCTGTTTCACATCAGTTTTGAAAAAAGGAAGGCTTTCATTTTTGGAGAAAAATGCTGTTTGGTTTCTAAGGAAATGGAGGGAAAATAGAAAAAAAAACTTTAAAAGAAGTTGAAGTTGTTTTTCGGAACATCAGATTAATTACAGAAGTTTTTTGATCAGCTAATAATTTTAGGAACATCAAAAAAAATTTTTAACTTGATTAGAAAATAATCGCCACCGTTTTTGAGAAAGTATTTTTTTAAATTCTAGATCGATTCCAGTGTTTTACTTGAAAAAAAAACTCAGCTTAGGATCTCGTTTGTGCATTTTTTTCTAATTTTCGGGCATCAAAAAGTTCATTAAAATCTGGGAAATTTCAAATTTTAAATTCGAGGTTGGATATCTTTGCTTGAGCGATTTCAATTCCTTGGTTTTTTGAAAAGAATTGAGCAGAACCAAATTTTTGAATTACATCAGAAATTCAAAACTTTGAGTCTAAATTTTGAGTAAACATCTGCCGTAAAACCTGTATTAGAAGGCCCCTTTAATAGAAGGGCCCTCCGAGAGGCGCTTGGAAAAATAGAAGGACCCTGTAATAGAAGGGCCCCAGTAAAAGAAGAACCCTCTGTGAAAAAGGACCCCGTTGAAAATGTGTTTTGAAACCAGAAAATTTCTGTACTTTTTCAGTGGAAAATATCCCGGGAACTAAACAGTTTAATAAAAAATTGTTGAAACTCTATTTTTCGATGAATGATCTCGCTAAATTTTGGTGAAATTGGCAGATTTTCATGAATTTTGAACGAAATTTTGTCGAATTTTTCGATGCAAAATTTAAAAAAAAAATGGCCGGAAAAATAGAAAGGCCCCCCCTAATTGAAGGGCCCCTGTAATACCTCCGGATGTACCTTGGGACAATAGAAGGGCCTGACCTTCTAATACAGGTTTTACGGTATATCATAATTTTTGATACTGCATTTTATTCAACAAAAAAACAGTTAAACGTTTTGTCTGGAATTTCCAGCTTTCCTGTTGATGGAGACAAAATTGAATTTAGGTGCAAGCTAATTCAAAATAATCAATTCAGAAATACAATTGACACACCGTTTTGGCGTCAGAATATCCGTTTTTTTTTCAAATTTAATTCACCGAATTCTTACAATTTCAAAATTAGTGACTTCATAAAGTAGTTTTTTCCAATGTTCCCATTAAAATGATATCAATTTTAGAAATATGAAAAGAAAACAACTAGAAGATGAGGAAAAATGAAGACATGGAGACAGATTTCGGTGAGGAATAGAAGCCGATTTAAGCAAAGGATTTTGGTATGTGCGGGTTTAGAATTGATAGACTAATATCAGTCAGTTTTACAAGATAAGAACAGAAAACTGAAAAAAAATAGAAAAAAATAGTTTAAGAGAGAAAATGAAAAAAAAAACGGATCATTGAAAGTATACAAATTATGGGTTCCTAAGAATACGAGTTCCAGAACTGACCGAAAAATTTCTAAATTCGAGTCTAAATTTAATTTGTTAAACGAATGGTTATGAATTTGAAATTTTTCGATGTTTCTCAAAATAAATTCGAGAATCTCGGTTATTCTGATAGGAAAATTTTATAAATTAACACACAAATTTAGCTGATCAAACTCAAACGATATAACAACCATTCAATTTTTGGTTCGTTTATTTTTATTTTCGAAAACATCAAAAACCAGAAACATCCTTATTTCTCTGGCCAATTTTATTTCAATTTTCATGTGCTATTTCCTCTTTTTGTGTCATAAGAGCCCTTATTTGGAAGTACTTCGTCATTTCCTTATTACTCTACATTTTAGTGAAAATGTTTTGTTTTACTTTGTTTGTTGATCTAGTGGTAAATTTGAATTATAGAAGTCGTAGTTGAACGTTACTTAAAAACTAGAAAATTGAGAAAAAGTAGGATAGCTGACTAGTTGGTAAACAGAATGAGTATTATTTCAGTAATCGATTTCTGGAATACAATTTTTGATATGAATACAAAACGTCCAAAATTGATACCGTAAACATTCAAATAGAATGCTTTCAAACCGTCAACTTTGAGTTCATATGTGACATATATGTCTCATTTTGTTTGAAAGATATCAAACAGTAGTGAATTGAAAAAAAGTTCATCATAAGATAACAAGTGTTTTGCCAGTTGACCACTTTTTGATAACTTTCATATGAGCCGAGATTAGCTTAAAGTCAAAAATTGAAGCGGACATTCTATTAGAGAATTTACGGTGATTCGAAACTGTGAATGTGGAAATCTGAGAAAATGAAAACGTTCCAAAAATGGTTAAAGTTTGTAAAAATTCCAGATTTTGAATATTTGCAGTCAATGATACCAAAACCGCAAACAGGATATCTCGTAAACTTCCGGGAAAATTAGCATGACCAGAACACAAAAATCATAATTTTAAAGGGTTTCATATTAGATTTTATAACATGAATCTCTATGTACCTCTTGGTCATTCGAAAAAAAACCACAAAAACGACAAACGCTGGTGCATTTCTAGAGACCGATAGAACAAAAACTCAATATTTAAACGTAATTAGATTTTCAATTAAATTTCATCTTCACTGCAGCTTTTCCCTTAATTGGTCCATTATTTTATTCACTCTCTCGCTATACGATATATTCATACAAGTGCGCATAGAAAGGTAAGAAGTTCTTTTAATTATTATTATTCTTTTCGTTCAGGATCACAAATGCTTGGATGAGAAGAAATGAGAATTCGGATTCAAAAGACTGTAGTAATGAATGTGAGAAAAGCGGAGAAGAGGTAATAAGTCCCACAAAAAATTTGAAGGAAAAAGTAATCACCTCGAATCGGAAGCCGGCATTTCTGAGAAGTCTGGGAAGGCGTTTGTTGATTGATTATTGGTGACACTTCCAGAGAATTTCTGAAAAAATTAAAGGTAACAGACCGGATGGGAAAAAAGTTTGTTGGAGAACTAATAACGAAACCTATTATTTTTGGATTGAATAAAAGATAGATGTGTTCCTGGGAGAATATGTTATGACAAGAAAAAAGTTGTTATTTCTGCTTGGTAAGAAACGGAAGTTTCAGTTCTATGAAATATTTTGAACTCCATTATTCAAAGAAGGATCAAAGAAACAAAAAGATGTAAACCATTAGTATTCCAAGGAAAGAAGAAGGTGAAGAAAATGAAGAGGTTCTTAGAATTTCATACATGTCAAATTCCGGGCCGACACGGTGATCCGGAGGACCGGTCCGGGCCTAACAAATTATTCTGACATGACCCGGTCTGTTTGGTCCGGGCCCTTACAAAGGTATTGAAACTTTGAATATTTTCGATAACTTCAAAACTTCAGAATTTGACCCGGACCGTGACAGGTATGTACTTGGTTGTCGGCGCCAATACTTGCACAAGTCTATGAGCCCATTACTCTATTTATTAGTTAAGACTTGTGGGAGACTTGAGCAAGACTTTTGGTAGTCTTGTCCTAGGCTTGCGGGAGGCTTGGCCAAGTCTTTTATTTTGTTGTTTTTGTTGTTATTGTTACGACACATAAAATAATGTGCTCAGAGACCTGTGCAAGTATTGGCGCCGACAGCCGAGTATGTAGAAATTGATAGAGACAATAAATAGTGGAAAATGAAACTTCGGGCAAAAATTTTCAAGTGTGTATAGTTCAGCATCAACTTTTACCGAAAAATTATACGAATTCTGTTTTCCCCATTTTTTTTTCCGAAAAACTAAAGACGATGTCATAATTGTTATGTAGCTACTTTATTTTTCTCTCTAGCCCCAGCCCTTCATTTTCGTTGTTGTCCTCCTCTCTTATTTTTCCCTTGGCTCGCTTATCACAGATTATCCTAGAATCATGAAATATCAGAATTTTTTTCACACTCATTGATAAGCTGAGAGGAAGAAGCAGAGTGTTAACCTAGATTTTCTATGTTGGATTCTTAGTTCGTCTAAGCCAAGAATAGAAGGAAGTTTCAAAGGTGTCCCAGTGGGCAGTTAACAAGGTTAATGCTGGAAAATCGGGAAGTGAAAGGGGACAGGTGCTGCTCAACTTCAAACATATTTTCTTGGAAAATTAGATTAGCTGTATTTAGCATTTGGATCACTATCAGAAGATCCTGTTACGATAATCTTTGGAAAACAATTTGTTATCATCTAGCTTATAGTGTCGCTGAGGATTTTCAGATCAAAATTTCTTAGTGGCGAAATTTTTATATTTTTTCTGCTTCGAATAGATCTGCTACGTAAAATGGAAAAGCCATAAAACTGATTAAGTCGCCGGACATTCTTCCGAGCCGCCTGACTTCCGCGTGACAGACAAATCTAATACAAAAGCGGTTTAAAACAGTTCGAACCCATATATTTCGATGTCTCTAAAAGATTTCATTAATGGTCAACTTACAAAATGCTTATCATAATATCAATCCTTTTTCGTCATTATGTGATATCTTTCACAGGAACTGAGAGATATGGGTTCAAAGCTAAAAGTTAAGGATGTCATTCTATTAGTACGGTATTATGAGTATTTACGGTATTAAAGGTGGGGGGACAGGAGATTTTTCGTAGTTTTTTTGTAGCTAGAGTATGCATTCTACCGTCACGGTGTGCAACGCTTTATGTCACTCGGCGTACAGCTGTCGTCCTCGCCTTTATGTATGCAATCGGGCGTGCGCTTTCTCTTTGCCCGCGTGGCTCAGTCGGTAACGGCGCCGCACCCTCAATCATCGCCCTCACAAGTTCAAATCCTCGAGGGGCATCTTTGAACGAAATTTCGAGAACATTATTTTTTTCATGTCCCCCCACCTTTAAAACTTTTGAAATTTTCATATCGATAGTAGGTGAAAACATATAAGGTTCGTTAGCACTAAATCAGAGAGGCATCTAAAACAAAGAGCGAATGAAACAAACACAAAATGAAGCCTTACAATTTCATTTTTACGAATTTCGGATTTTCTGAACAAAAAATCCGAAAAGAGAGAAAGAGAGAATGTGTCATCCATAAGGACCCGCCTCCTCTTTTCTCTTACACTAATTGCAGGGTTTTTCCAGATTGAAAGAGAGGAAAAATAGGGGAGACGTAGAAACCAGAGACTCGTCTTCGAAGGAAAATTATGATCAAAGGGACATATAAGTTCTGGCTCAAGTTTGAGAAGACACGTCATCATCTGTGAACTTTGATTCTGTTAGAAGGATAAAGGTTTTCAAGGCTTTATTTCAGACCAAGAAAAAAAGTTTGTCTAAAATTGGAAACACCTGTTTGGTTTGTGAATCATTCCATTTTCATTTCTGGGAACTAAAAATTGTGGATCAATAATCTTTACTATCAAAATCGGCTCAAAAACCCATTTTCAGAGCTAGAGCTTAAATAAGTTGAGAAAAAATTTAAAAATTCGGATCAATAATTCTTAACCTCGGTTTAAATACTCAGATATTAAATGACTTGGGAAAACTTTTGTTTTTGAAAGAAAAATATAATTATGATAATCGTAGGCGTCCTGACAGGAAAAATATTTTGATGTAAGTATTCAAAAAACCAACAAAAAAGTTGAGTAGGATCTTTTGAAACTTCCTTGATCAGGAAAACAGAAAAGTGTATTTTAATACCAAATTAAAATACTCATGCAACTGTACATAAACTTGATCAGAACACATAACTTTATATCTGATTTTGAAAAATAGAAGGTTTACTTCTTTGAAAAAAGTTAGCAAGAAGGATTTGCACCATGAACTGAACCCAAACTCCACCTACATTTTGGATCTAAAAACTCCACCTACATTTAGAACGGAAAATCACGTAACCTGCCGACTAACTCTACTAAGCTGAATAGTGACTAACGAAGTTACCAAAGTCTAATTTTCTTGGAAATCTAAAATCACCCCTCCGGTTTCAGAAAATCATCAAAACCTGCTTAGGTAACGCCTGCCATAAAACATGTAAAAGAAGAAACCTCTAATCTGTACCTTTGGGCCAATATATCTCCGTTCCTGTCAGGGATATGAAAAAGTTGTCAACTGATGAATTGTTTATCATAATATTGTTTTAACAGTTGGCGTATTTTTGGTATCTTGCAAAGGAGTTGAGATAATTTAGCTCAAGCTTGACAAGGTAGGGGCCCTTCTATTACATGTTTTACGGTATTCATGTGACACTGTACTAAATTTTGCAAACGCCGAATGGCGAAAAGACAGAATGATAAACACGAACTAAGAAAATCGCTTCGAAAAAATTTTTAAAGTACAAAATAAAACTAATCAACTTTGAAATCATTATCATTTCCCTGATGAATGCTAATCACTCGTCAAACCCACCATTAAATGTGAGCATTTATGTCTACTGTTATCAAGTGATGTCTGCTTTTAAACTAGAATGTTTTTCAACTTATTTTTCAAAGTACTCCAAATAAAATCTGCTGAAAGTTTTGATAGGGGGAAAATCAGATATAGACACTTTCTAGCAGACTTTGTTGATAACTTGATTTGCTATGAATCCAAAAAACCAAAAAAGTTATGGATGAATTGATGTGATTAGGTCGTAACGATGAAATATCTTGATCTGTCGGACTCAAAATTCTTCTGATGATCAGTAGCAGTCTAGTACAATATATAGGTTATTTTTGATGTTTCTATCAAAACCAGAAAAACATAGACAAGATTTGTCAAAGACTACGTTTCAAAAAAGGAAGATTCTAATTTTGGCTTCTCATTAGAAGTCGAACTTGACGCATCATTGGGTTTTCTTCTAGAACATTGTTCTACTGAAATCGAAGTTACTGGTTTCTAAATTTGAAAACTTTTGAGCCAATCGGAAGGCTCAGACTCACAGAAGTCCTCAACTGCGTAAGTCAGTCTATCCGTCACTTTCTATTCAGGTTGGCACGAATTGAATGCCCTATTATTCGAAAGAATGGAATGAGGAATTTTCCCACCCAGAAATGGATATATTGACGAAAGGGAAGCTAGAGGCGAAAAATGCTTCTAGAAGAACCGATGGGAGTGAGAGAGAAGAGTTTATTTCTAAAAATGAAGAGGCGTTTTGATGAATACCCAGCCTAATTAGAGAACCTGTGCACTTGGAGAGAGGAGCGGAAGTTTCGGGTTCTGGAGAAGAGGAGAAAAATTCTTTAGAACTCGAGAAAAAGTGTAACTAGCAAGAAAAAATTAGCAGGAAAAAAGTGTATTGATAACAAACATACTGGTTGATAACACATTTTCCTAATATCGATAATGAGTCAACTGAAAATAAATCAAACGAGTTGAAGAGCTAGACCTCGTGATGAGGCCGTTCATTAAACCTGATTATCTTGGTCTCGGAAAAATATAAAGAAAAATTGTTAGTTGACAAAATGTGTATTTCACGAAATCAGTTTTTATACAAAATTCTAATATTCACAGTGAAAATGTGACATCTTTAACTGGCCCTTGTATGGAAGCTTCAGTTATTGTCGAATTAAAAAAAAAACTGTTTCCAGGAAAATTTCGCGGGCTGCTTCCCTGTCGCTTTTCGAGGCCTTGTCCCAAAATCACTGCAATAGTAAACAAAATTTACTTCTGTGAATTTAGTGGGATTTTCTGGACAAACTTTGGATTTCTTGGTATGAAAATGATAGCTAACATCTCGAAAATCTGTTTTTCGTCGAAAAACCAGACTTAATTGAGAAAGTAGCTCGAACGAGACGAAAGTCTGAAATATTAAGATTTTGCCGCGCTTTTTCGTAGATCAAAAAAACGATGATTTCAAATTCTCCGGTTCTAGTTTTTTTTTTAAGTTGGCATTATTACTCTTATCTAACTTCAATACGCGTTGGGGCCGAAAACTCGACGGTGAGCGGAGCTTGGGTCCTGTGGCGCAATTCTTAAAGGCGCATTCAAAGTAGCAAGCCTATGAGGACTGCGCTACTGGACCTAACCTTTGATCATTGTCGAATTTTCGGCCTCAACTTGAAATTAGACCAGCGTAATAAGATCTCACGAAAGTTATGGCCTCTTTCCCTGAATCTAATATGGAAGCTTCTGTTACTTTGATCCTAATTATCTCGGTTCATGTAAGAGAAATCAAAAACTTTGTTACATTTTCCAATGTAAACGGCTTACGCAAAAAAAGGAAAAAACAAATGATATTGTAACTCCTGGAGGAAGTTAAAATTCTCTGCAAACTTATGCACAAAACCTATGAAACTGGTGACAACTAAAAAGAGAAAGGAGCAATTATTTTGTTAGTTTCCTCTTCTTCCAGAAAAATACTCCTTCTTTTCTCCTCCTTCGTCTTCGTCTTTTCAAATATTCCTTCCTCAATTAGTGGCGTACTTCCTGAGAGTGACACCTCTTGTCTTCCACCCGCATCTCAATTCTATTTGCTCGCAATTAATTCTCATTTTGTTTATGTTTGTGACACACAAGACTCAAAAAAGGTCAGGAATATTAAAGATAGAACGAAGGTCGGTTGGTGGAGAGACAGGAAGAAGAAAACGGCTGAAGCCTTTTTTCTGGGAAAGATTATGTTATGCAGGTGTAAAAAGTTAAGGTGGAAATGAAACTAAAATGAGATTAACATGTTATTTTTGGAAGAGACTAAAGTTTTTTTTGAATTAATGAGAATATTACACAGCAGCTGTTTTTCAATTTCGTTAATGGGGTGAAAGTGGGAGGAAGTTGCATCTAGAATCGAGCAAAAATAATTACTTATGCAGAAAAATGAGCAAAGTTTCGAACTATTTACGAACAAGGGAGTTTCAGCAAAATGACCGTAAACCATATAATAGACGGCCCCATACTGTTTGAGCTCATTTGATCCTTTCTATTATAGATTCTATGGTATTCCAGAACGAGAGAGTTTCGGCGCAAAAAAGCCAAAGTGAGTCCCAATTTCAGTTATTTAAGTTGAGAGGAATAAATCCACAAATTCTCCAGGACTTTTGATTTTTTGCAAAATAATGCCGTAAAACCTGTAATAGAAAGGCCCCCACACTGTCAAGTTTGAGCTCAATTATCTCAATTCCTATGCAAGATATCAAAACTGTGTCAATTGATAAAATGTTTCTGATTTTATGATAAACAATTTTTCAGTTGACAGTTTTTTTTTGTACCTTTGACAGGAATCGAGAAAAATAGGCTCAAACTTGACAGTGTGGGGGCCCTTCTATTACAGGTTTTACGGTAATTGAAAGAATTACCAAGATTAGAAGAACAAAGGTTTAAAAAATGAAATATTTCCTAGATGAAAATAACTAGAAGACAATCAAGTGGTAGTGGAAAACAATTCGATATGTATCATTTTATGCCCTCCTTATGACAAGGACATAAAACAGAGCTCTTTTTGTCCTAGGACACATGCGCCTGCCTATCCCGGCATCCAATACTCAAGTGTCTCATCCTCTTATATGGTGTTATTAGTAATCAAAAAATGAGAGTTTTTTCGCTTCCAATTTGAAGATGCAAAATATCCGGTACGTAGGTGTATGTTTTGAGTTGATGTCTGGGCTTGAAGAACGGATGAAAAAAAAAGTAAGGAGCGCGAAAATGAGAAATGCAATCAGAGATGATTGAAATGGGCCTTGCATGGCGCAAGGTTTAGCACCAAAAATCACCAAATCAGATATTCAAAATGAAGCCGTTTAAGCCTAAACGGTTTAATGTGATAATAAATGATATGAGCTGCTTAGCAAAAAATGCTTCGACCAATATGTTGCGAGCCTAGTCTTATAAGGAAACTAGAGTATATCTCCCCTTAGGGTGTTGTTTTGGAAGGTGGGCGGATGTGGATTTCGATCGGAAAAAGTTGAAAATGGGAGGTGCAGAATAATATTTTTCGAGCACATTCTCTAGATATGCAAGGATGACATTTTTGATCGAGGAGCAAAAATTCATTTTTGGTTGTGGAAGGATGGTCTGAAGAAATAAATATAAGATTCACAATATAAAAGTATCAATGTAGAAAAAAGAGAACCAAAAGAACTTAAATAGATCAAGCATTTCTAGGAACCTTCAAAGAGGAGTCACTTTTTGAAATATGATACGGCTTAGGCTTGCGACCTGCATTTTTGGCAGTTTGATAAAGCATTTTTAATGCATTTTGTTTGATCCTAATTATTTGTTAACCCGGAAAAGTTACAAGGAAATGATCAAAATAAAATGATGGGCTAACTAATATCCGCAGTATTAGTTTCCAAAATTTTGATACTACGCTCAGAATTTCAGAGACAGTAACACTTTGAATCTTTAACCACTGTCGAGTTATAGTTTCAAAAAAGACAAAATGTTTAAGCCATTAACTTTGAGCCCTGATATCTCACTTCCTGCAAAAGATATCGAAAACGTATCAACAGTTAAAATGTTCATCACAATATCAGCAACATTTTGTCAGTTACCGTGAAACCTGTATTAAAAGGGCCCCTTTAATAGAATGACACCTCTAATAAAAAATTTTCCGTTCTTTTTCAGTGGAAAAAATTCCGGGAACTCCACAATTTGATGGACACTTGTTGAAACTCGATTTTTCGATGAAAATCTTGCTAAATTTGTAAAATTGGCAGATTTTCATAAATTTTGAACAAAACTTCATCGAATTTTTCGATGCAAAATTTCGGAAAAAATCTGGCCAGAAAACTATAAGAACCCCCTCTAATTGAAGAGCCCCTGTAATAGAAGGACGCTCGGGAGGTACCTTGGAACAATAGGGCCGGCCCTTCTAATGCAGGATTTACGGTAATTACTTTTTGATATCTTTCACAAAAACTGAGATGAATTGGCTCAAAGTTAAGGGTTGTATTCAATATATTCGAAATGAAGACTATGGTTATAGTCTTACCATTAAAGATTTTTTCAAAAAGAATGAAATAATTCACATAATACTTCTACCACATGAAACAAGAAGAAAAGAATGAGTCACATCCATTACTATTCTATTCTGGACATTTCACAGGTTGAAAAAAGGAAATGTTCGACACGAGGAAGAAACAGTGAGAACAAGAAGAAACTGAAAACAACATGTGTAAGACACTCCTTAACCCCATAAATTATTAAGCGATCAACACAAGAATGTGTTAAGGGAGGGAGGGATGAATGTGTGCCAAAATAGGGCATTAATTGGTGAGTGAGGAAGAAAACTGATGTCATTTGGCTTTGATGTCAGAAAAAAAGGGAAAAGTGAATGAGAAAAAAAATCTTAAAGAAATGAAAATGGTGGAGGATTAAGTTGGGTGGCACAGAAAAAAGGAGTGGAGAGGAAATTGAGAAAAAAATGAGTCAAAAATAAATAGACAAGAGGGTAAGTACCTATATCTAATATCTTGGTTGTAATCTAATACTCAATAAGTTTACTGGGCTTTTCCTCTCCTTCCTCTCCAACTTTCATTTGAAAAAAAAAGTTTGGTCAACCTATAAAAGTATAATCAACCTAAAAATTTTCGCCTAGGGCACCAAGGCTAGGGGCTCTAAAAAATTAACGAACAAAAAAGAAGAAGAAACGAATGTGTAATTATGGAGATGAGTAGAAAAAGAAGAAAAGTGAGCGGCTCGTTCTCCTTTAATTCTATTCTCACTTTTCTTTCTGAGCCGCGAACTCATGAGCACGGATGAGAAAGGAGAAGGCGTCTAGATTCAAGAACACAAAAGAAAATATTCCTATTTTTCCTTAGTTTTGGGCATAACTTGTTAGGTAGAAGTTAAGTAGAAATAGATGCTGGAAGACAAAACGGGGGGGGGGGGGGACTTAAAAATATAATTAAAAACTCACTAGGGTATCCGGAACTCCATTCAGCTCATCTTCCAAAAGATCTGTCATGTTGGTGGTCTGAAAAAAAGGTAAAATGTTTTGAATCAAGAAGAAGAAGGCCCCTGAAATTGAAGGATTTCCCAACTCCCCCAACACTTAAAAAAAGATACCGTAAACACTCTAATAGAACGCCATCCAAACCGTCTACTTTGAGCTCATATATCTCATTTTCTATAAGAGATATCATAAATGTGTCAACAAAGAAATTGTTGCTGATATTATGATAAACATTTTATTAGTTGACCAATTTTTGATATCTTTTACAGGAAATGAGATATATAAATTCAAAGTTGACAGTTTGGGTGGCGGTCTATTAGAGTGTGTGTTTACGGTAATTTTTGATAAATTAGGATTCAGAAAGTAACATCAGAAACATCGACACCTCGAGCATTTTCAACAAAAATATGGATTCAATGTGGTAACAATATTTTTCTGGAAAATATTATGAAAAAATTAAATGCAACGATTTAGAGAAAACTAAAATACCGTGTTTTCTTCAATAGAAGCCTACCCAAACCGTCGACTTTGAGCTCTATTTTCTCGGTTCTTGTATAAGATATCAAAATTTTGTCAACTGATAAAATATTACTGACATTATGATGAACAATCTGACAGTTTACAAACTTTTGATATCTTCTACAGAAAACTAGATACCGTAAACACTCTAATAGAACGCCACCTGGACCGTCTAATTTGAGTCTAAATATCTCACTTTTTGTGCTAAATCGCACTCTTCTGATGGTGATTCACCGGGGAATGTGCATTGCATCCCCTGCAATCACTTTCTTTTTATAAATTCTTTATCATGTAACCAGTATATTGTATCATTCTAGATCGTTCAATAAACCAATGTAGTTCTAAAACACTTCTTTTGAAAGATATCAAAAAGTTGTTAACTAATAAAATGTTTATTATGATATCAGCAACATTTTATTAGTTAACCACTTTGTGATATCTTTCACAGAAAACGAGATACATGGTCTCAAATTTAACGATTCGTGGGGTGTTCTATTAGAGTGTTTACGGTAATTCAGCTTCAAGTTGACGGTTTGGTTGGGCTTCTATTTGAGGAAATACGGTAGTTTCTTACGGTACATAAAATATGTGAAATTGTTTATTTGTTTCAAAAACTGGGTTTTTGAACACAATTTTCAAGGATCAAAACTCAAATACTTCAGACACGAGGAACCGAATTTCGTAGTTTTTAAACTTTTGTAGTTTCTGTGATGTCAGTGACATCAAGAAGAGAAACTGGATGTTTCTAGAAACATCCATCTGATTTACGAGCTACTCAAAAATCAAAACACAGAAAAATGAATTAGTCATCAGCAATGGTAAAAGAACAAAAGGAGTTGTCTCATAATAGGAAGATGCGTTCAATTGAGTAATCGAACAAAGACCACCACCTAGAAAAGAAATCGGTTCATATTTGTCCCAAAAAACATTTAGGTACGTCAGGAAAAAAATTGTGATGAGGTCAGAAGAAGATCAGGGGAAGAAGAGGGGGTGTGAAAGAATTTTTTTATATTTTAAAAATTAAAAAATTGTGGTGTAGTCTCGTTTTCTTTCCAAATTTTGACTTGTAAAATGGGCGGAGCGTTTTTTATGATTTCTTGAAAGTCTTCTTTAAATGTTCGACATAAATATTTTTTCCACAATTTGAACCAAACATTCCAGAAAACGAAATATCAGAAAGCCTAAAAGTGGGGAAAGACAAGATGCGTAAATCTATTTTTGTTATTTTCGAATTAGGATTTCTAGTGATCATTGATATGTATCTTGATTTCGTACCGCTAATCCAAGGGTTTGTGTCTATAGGTAGGTAGATCGAACTTTTTTTTCGAATTTCAAAAAAAAAAGATCTGAAAAAGGATTATAAACTTCGAGGTGAACTAAAAGATGAAAGCTCTGCATATCGAATAAGCTCTTCCTCCCAAACAGGGTTTCAACGAGATGAAAAAAAATGCAGTAGTTTAATATTTGGAGTTTGGAGGGTGGGAGGATGGAAAAAGATGATAGTTGCAAAAAAACGAAGAGGAAGTGAATATTTCGTTTTTTTTTCTAGGCGATTTATATGGGAAATCAACATGATATCAAAGCAGGTACAATTTCAATTTAATAGAGTATCCCTCCAACTGTTAACTTTAAGGTCATGTATCTCATTTCCTGTGAAAGTTATCAACAAGTGGTCAACTGACAAAATATTCTTGATGTTATGATAAATAACATACTTGCGGACGGGCCCAAAGCGGGCAGTGGCGAGCCCTGTCATAGTTTCTTTTAGGATTGATATTTTTTTTGCCCAACTAAATTAGATATGGTAGAACTCGACGAGCACTACAAAATGATACTATTTGAGACACTGTATCATGTTTGTGAACAAAGTTACAGCCCAAACGGGCCAAAAAAACCGGCCCGGCCCGCATTTGCCGCTTTTTGGCTTGTAACTTTGCTCACAAATATGATACAATGTCTCAAATAGTATCATTTTGTAGTGCTCGTCAAGTTCTACCATATCTAATTTAGTTGGTCTAAAAATATCAATCCTAAAAGAAACTATGACAGGGCCCGCCACGGCCCGTCCGCAAGTATGATAAATAATTTATCAGTTGAAGATTTTTTGATATCACTCACAGGAAATGAGATATATAGACTCAAAATTAACGGTTTGAGCGGCTTTCTATTAGAATGTTTACGGTAGCTTGATCCCCTGAAAAGTAAAAAAATCTTCTCGGCTCTTGTAAAAGATATAAAGAAGTTGTCAACTGATAAAATATTGGTGATATTATGATAAAAATTTTGTCAGTTGAACATTTTTTGATATCTCTTACAGGAACCGATATATGACCTCAAAGTTGACGGTTTAGGTGGCCTTTTACATGTATTAGTGGTAGTTGAGATCAAACTTTGAGCTCACATATTTCAGTTCCCGTGGGAGATATAAAAAATCTGTCAACTGATAAAATTTTGGTGATTTTATAATAAAGAGTTTATCAGTTGATAGATTTTTGGTAGCTTTCATAAAAACCGAGAAAATTGTGCTCAAAGATAACCTATGAGCTTCTACTAATTGAAACGCGCCAAAGGCACCCCATCCATATATTTTTGGCATGTTCAAAATTTATAAGACTTTCAAAATTCGTTTTTCTAAGCATAGATTTTTCCTGAAATTTCAAAACTCTATTTTTTCAATTGACAACTTTTTTATTATATAAAAACTGTACTTCGGACAGAAAGAAAACAGAAAGAAGAACAGGCAAGAATACAAATGAAAGTGAAAAAGAGGTAGAAAGAGTATCGAATCGTACCAAAAAAGGAAATTATGCAAAGAAGCTTTTGAAGCTGGTTTTAATTAACGATAATAAAAACAGAAGTCAAGATTATTAATGTAATCAAAATGATTAAATCAATACATAGGCGGAGCAGAGGCAACAGGCATCTGAAATCCTGGAGATGGTGCTTGGGCTCTTCTTCCAATTCCATCCAACACTGGATCGTAGTCTGGCGGTGGTGAGTTTCTTGTCCATGGGTTCTCTACGGGTCTCGGCTGGAATCCACGTTGCTTCATGTATCCTGTCAATTGGCCTGGAACTTCGAAGAGCACTTCACGAGCCAAGTTCTCCTGAACGACGTCTGGATCCAGGTATACTCCACGTCCATTGTTCAGGAATTCACGGATGGTCACGAATTGGACAATGTCTCGTTGGGCGATTCTGGAGTCTTGTTGAAGAAGAGAGTCATCACTATCCAACTCATGCATCTTCTCAAAATCTTCGTTTCCAACACCAATGATAATAATAGAGAGGGGAAGTCCGGAGGCCTGGAAAATCAGAAGATTAGAATGATTTTAAGCTTGATATTAACCTACATTAATAATCGAACGAATCGTGGCGTGCATATCGGAAATTATTCCATCAGTGATAATCAGCAAAATCTGATATCTCGCCGAATCATGAATCATATTCTGTGCCTTCTGAGCGACCGTGTCAATAATCGGTGCAAAATTCGTTGGTCCATACAGCTGAACATTCTGTAGAGCATGTCTATAAGCAGACATCACTCCACTGATTCCCACGACTTCTGGAGTTCCACGTAGCAAATCCAACGAGAAGATAGCACTAACGGAGACGCTATTAGGAAGCTTGGCACCGAATCCAAAGGCTTCGAAGGTTTTTGAAGAGTTGTAATGTTGGCAAATAGAAAGTACGGATCGCAAAGCCAACTCGTATTGATTCGGTCTATCTGCTGACATATAATGAAGTGATGAAGAATTCTTTGGCGCTCCGTTCGAAGCTGTAAAATCCACAGCGACGGCGAATTCCAACTGAGTTCCTCCTGATATGAAATCGAGGAATGTTGGCTCAACGATGATTTTTGAATTCCAGATTTTCAACGTTCCCGAGCACTTGTACTTATCGCCCTTCTTCGCCTTCTTCTTCTCGTTCGTCAGCTGAATTTAGAAGAATTTTTGAGGACTCTAGCCTAGAATTTCTACTCACCAGCAACTCTACAGGATCTCCAGCTCCTCCACGAAGCAGCTCGTTCAGCGTAGTATGGGCGGTTCCGATGTGGTCGTCTCTAGAAAATTTGGCTTCACCACGCGGCTCTTCACCCCTACAAATGGTGGCGCGTGTTTCCGAAAAATGAACAAAAAAGCATAGGGAAAGTCACACAAAAAGCACCACCACCAAAGGAATCAAAGGCAGACAAGAAAACTCACTTTTTCCACTTATCATGATCGTAGCACTCGATGATAATTGGTCTGAAAATTAAACTTTTTAAAGGGAAGTTGCGACCAAAATGTCTTATTCTTGTATTTCTGGAAACTTCTAGAAGGTTCTCGAACATTTTTGAATTCCGCCAAAACTAAAAACTCCGAAAACTTTGAGATTTTTCGAGAGAAAAATTGATTTTCTCTTCGATTTTTTGCCAAATTCTTAGACCTTTTTCGGTTTTTCAGCTGTTTTTGAAGATTCTTTTTCGATTTTTTCGATTTTTTGTCTGAAATTTGGCGGGATGGTGTTCGCGAAGATTACTGTAGATTACTGTAGAAAGCGAAATTTCTTTTGTAGTTTTTTACAAACACAATTACTTACGTCATAAAGAAAAAACTACAAAATTTAGTTTTCTACAGTAACCTACAGTAATCTACATTAATCTTCTCCAACACCATCCTGTCAAATTTCAGACAAAAAATTCGGTAAAACCGAAAAATAATCTTCACAAATAGCTGAGAAACCTAAAAAGGTCTAAAAATTTTGCTAAAAATCGGAGAAAAATAATATTTCTCTCGAAAAATCTCAATTTTCCAAAGTTTTTTAGTTTTGGCGGGAATTCGAAAAAAATTCGAGAACATTCCAGAAGTTTCCAGAAATGGGTGAGAACCGATATTTTTTTCGTTTTTTTTTCAATGTTGCTGTCTTCTTAATTACGCTCTTATAATTACCTCTCTCCATCCTTTCCACACAACGTCTGCGTATTGATTTGAACCGTCGCCCATCTCGGATCCAATGTCTTCTGCTTAACCTCAGTTCGATGAACCAAATGAGCGCTTCCATCGTCGAACTTTCTTTTGAAATTCAAATAAGGGTCGGATTTTCCAAAAAAGTCCTTCTTATCAAGACCCTCTCCACACACATCAAACTGGATCTTTTCGCATTTCTCGTCCTCTTCCGCACGGATCGTGATCGAGCCCGTTCTTGTGTTTTTGTCTCTGAGAATTCATATATTTCGGAATCTGCCACGTGGCGTTTGGACTTACTTATTTCTCCACTGCGCTCCGATTCCTTCAGCTTTACCGAGATGCGCTTTCAGTGTGGAATAGCTTACGATTTGAGCCAGAACACACTCGAAACGACCCAGGAAATCGTGTGGCGACAAGTCTTGACCAACATTTGGACTATCGGCGTCGTAACTGAAGTTTTCTATGTTTTGTTGCTTTAAAACTTCTAAATAAGCACTAATAAGCGAACTTTGAGAATTTCGGCGTTTTCAAGCTCGAATTGTGATACCACTGTGTTTTCTAGCATCGCTTTACTCTAAGATTTATACATTTTGTGAACTAAATTTCAAAAAAACCTATTTTCGCGGAAAAGCTCAAAAGCCCGTTTTCACAAAAAATCGCTCATGTAGTCGCTCATAAATATGTAAATAAGTACATTTCAAAGCGCAACAGTTGAGTTTCTTCGAAGAAATAAGGCAACAAGAAAGTCTTCGTAAACTGCGGATTCAAATTATTCATCACCACTTCGGTCCGTCCTCTTTCTGTCCATTGGCTGTCTTGCCACGTGGGAACTTGAACAGGCTCTGTGGTTGTCGCCTTCTTTCCGCTCGTTTTCTCGTATACCAAACAAATCGGGTCGGACTTTGAGAAGACGTCAGTGTCCATTAAATGTCTGGAATTGAAATTTTATATGCAGTAATATTCAATAAGCTGTACAAAACGTTGTTTTTAGTGTGTTTTCGGTAATTGTTTTTGTATTTTCGTTTATTTCAGGAGTCTGGAGCTCGGCTTTCAGGTTTCCGATTACTTTGAAACCTTGGAGGGTGTAAAACAGATCTGTTGTGTACACCCGGTTTTTGTACAGAAATCGTGTAAAAACAGATGTTTTGCAGAAATCCGAAAAATCAGGAATTTTCAAAAAATAATCTGTGAACGCAAAGTAATATATGTCTGTTTTAGACTCTACAAATTTTCCAAATTGTTGGAAACTTGACAATCGAGCTCCAGACTCTTGAAAATAGTAAAAATGACCGAAAATTCTTTTTTTTTTAAATTAACTTACTCTGCCGAAATCGTCAGCCTAACATTGGTTTTGGGACGAGTGCTATCGGATATACCGATAGCTGCAATTGGCTGATTCATGTGAGTTTCTAGCTGGAAATTTGCATTTTTTGGAAGATTGAAAAAGAAAAAAACTGGCGGAAGGCAAACAAAATAGGACGATTATAAGGGAGTGTTATAAATACGAACATGCGAGAGAAGAGGATTAGAGAAAAAGAAAAGTGTGATAAGAATAAAAAAATGGACGCTGAATCACCGGAAATCGACAAGAGATTATCGCATTCAGGTGTATGTTTTATTCAATGCAATAGAGATTATAACAGTAAAACACGGGGGGTCGAGATCATACTAAATATTTTTTTTCGGGGTCAGATCGGGAAGTTATTTTTTTAATAAATAAATAAAACAAAAAACGAAAAAAAAGTTAAAAAGGGAATAGATTTTTTCGAAGAGAAGGCGATTTTTTGAAAAGAAGACGACGCGTTGAATGTGGTCTCGCTTTCTGAAAAAAAAGGGATGAGGTTGTTTTTTTTCTTCATTTAAAAAATTGTTTGTTTTCAGATAGATAGAAACAGGGGAAATTGAAATAAAAGGAAGGAAAGAAGAGCGAAAAGAAGGCAAATGAAGATAGGAAGGAGACGAGAGAGTGGTCATTGAGTGAGAAACGCAGACATCGAGAATATAACAGTGAGGCGACAACAACAACGGGCGGAAATCGAGATATTCATCTGTTCTTCAGATTCTGTGCGTCTCTTCAATGCTCAGTGAGCAGAATTGGTCACATAGGTTTCCTAAATTGTTGTTGGAATTGAGAGAAGACGTAGGGGAAATATGGGATGGTTTGAGAATGGATGATAAAGCGAGGCATTTCGGAAGCATCATTTGATGGGGAGAAGGGACATCTGGACATGCAGAAAACTGGAAAAAAGTTTCAAAACTTCTGAAACGTGCAGCATTTTAACGTTACCAGAAATTTCGAAAGAAAAATTGAAAATTCTGGAAAAACTTCGCTTTTGAAATTTAAATTTTTCCGAAATTTTGAAAAAAAAAATGTTAAAAGTTTGAAAATTCTGAAAAGTCCAAAAATTTCAATTTTTAACATTTTCAGGAATTTTGAAGAAAAAAATCAGAAAAATTATTTCTTCTAAATTCAAATTTTTGAAATTCCGAAAAATTCGAAAAGTTTAAAAATTTTGAAATTCGAGGAGTTTGAATCTAAAATTTCTAGAAATTTTGAAAAAAATCAAAAAATTTGAAATTCGAGAAATTCCAAATTTCAGATTCATTCGGCAGAATTTTCTAGAAGAAATTGAAAGACTGAAAAAAATACAATACAAGATACCCATTCTATTTATATCTTTAGCTTCTTCTTTTTGGCTCCGCCCCTTTCTTCCATGCAAAAAAATATTTGTCACTACATGTCTGCGTCTCTCTCCCTCACACACAACTTTCCCACTGCACTGACGTCACATTGACTTATGAAAATCGAGTCAAAAATGAGCTACGAGCCATACTGACTGACGTGTGTAGAATAAAGAGTGAGAAATTTCACAATTACTGAAAATGAGCAACAGAAAACAAAAGGGAGAGAATCTATTTTTAGATGACGTTGGGTATTAGTGAAGAAGGTGTAATTAGGTTATTCAGGAGAAAAAATAATGATGTCAGTTTTTGATAGAATGAATGCTCAAAAATCCGGCTCCGCGTCACTTCGAAACCGGTCGTTTCGAAACTGTGGTAATACAGAAAAATGATTGAATTTCAGACTACAAAAACAATTTCAGGGTTTTCAAATATGCTTTTTTTTTAATGATAGAACACATTCAGAAAATCGAAAAATTCAAGAATTTTTCTACTTTTGAGAACATCAAATTTTGGATTTTTTAGTTTTCAGAATGTATTCTATCAGAAAAAGCATATTTGAAAACCCTAAAATTGTTTTTGTTGTCTGAAATTCAACCATTCGCCTGTTTTACCACAGTTTCGAAATGACTGGTTTCGAAGTGTCGCGGTTTCGAAGTGACGCGGAGCCAAAAATCCATTTTCTTACCTTTTCTCACTCAACCAAACTGACGATATACATCATTCCAACACCCATGCAAATCGCGATCAAATGTACCAAACTCTGCGCCATTTTCGCGACTTTCGACATATTATTATGATCTCCAGACTCCAAAAGCTCGGGAATCACGGAAACCGTGGCAATATAAATGAATCCACCAGCTGTAAACGGCATAATGGCACCGGTATCACCTTCAGCGCTCAAAACAGGATTCGAGATGAGCAATGAGAAAATGCATCCGGTGATGGCTCCAAGCGCAGTGACGGCTTGCATTCGAATGGCTTGATATTTTGAGAATCCCGATTGAACGAGAATTGCGAAATCTCCGACTTCATGGGGTAACTCGTGGAGGAGAACAGTCAGAGTGGTGACCCATCCAAGGGTGCTGCCTGCTGAGAATGATGCTCCGATTGCTAATCCGTCAGTCATGTTGTGCACGAAATCGGCGACCAAGTTTAGATAGGCACTGGCTTTGATGTCCTGAAATTTTGAAATTTGACAATGAGGTCGGGCTTCTCCGAGAGCCTGTTCTACCTTCAATCCTTCCACTTCTTGCTTTTTCTCCCCATTGTGATGATGATGATGGTCATCATTTAGGTGTCTGTGCTCATCTGCCACTATATGTCCGTTTTCATGAGAATGACAGTGACCTCCTGCAATTTTTTCCTCGGTTAGAAAATCCATTATTGTTTTTTAACGCATCAAAATGTGTAGAAGATATATAGATTCATATAGCAATAAAAAATTACAAAACCTCCGAAAATCGCTTCTCTGGAAACTTCTGAAAAGCTCTAGAATTTTTTTTGAATTCCCGCCAAAATTGAAAACTTCAAAAACTAGCGATTTTCCGAGAGAAAATAAATGGTTTTTTTCTTCGATTTTTGGCAAAATTTTCAAACCTTTTTAGCGTTTTCAGCTATTTTTAAAGATTCTTTTTTCAAATTTTCCAAATTTTTTCTCTGAAATTCGACAGGATGTTCGCGAGATTACTGTAGATTGTTGTAGACAACTTTTATTTTGTAGTTTTTTTTGCAATTTTTCACAATCCGCATTATGACGTGATTGTTGCAAAAAAACAACAAATTTAGAAAGTTTTCTACAGTAATCTACAGTAACATTCGCAAACACCATCCCGTCAAATTTCAGACAAAAAATTTGGAAAATCGAAAAAGACATACTTGTAAAATTCCGGGCCGGGCCTGAGGAAAATTTCAAGGCCTGGTAGCAAAAATTTTGTCATTTTGAACCGAATTTTGAGCTCTCAATACAATTTTCTATATTTTTTCCGTGCTTTTTCGATTGTTTGTCTGTTTGATCCAAAAATTTTTTTAAAACTCGAAAAAAAATTTTTGATCGAAAAAATGTGTTTTTTGAAATTTTCAAAACTTGTGGAATGACAAGCCCGCCGGGCCGGGCCTCCGAAATTCGGGAAAAAGCCCGGCCCGGCCCGTTACACGTATGGAAAAAGAATCTTCAAAAATAGCTGAAAAACCTGAAAAGGTTTTTAAACTTTGTGGAAAATCGAAGAAAAAAAATAAATTTTTACTTTCGAAAAATTGCCAATTTTTCATTTTTGAAATTTTTTTTATTTTTGAAGCGGGAATTCAAAGATTCGAGAACCTTCGAGTAGCTTTCTGAAACAGCGATTTTTTGAAATTTTGCTATTCTTTTTTGAACTTTTCCCTTGTTGCTGTTTAAGAAAAATCTAACCTTTGATAATTCTAACCAACTGCTCAACCATCATGAACACTAGGATTCCAGCGATCACATAGATTCCGACACGAAGTTGATCTGAATGATCGTGCGAGTGATCGTTATGAGCATGATCATGAGAATGGGCGTGGTCATGATCGTGTGCTCCATGGCTATGTGGGTTCAGAGAGTGAGGAATGATGTGAAGTAGAGCGTCACCGAGAAGACCGCCGGCGCCGAAAGCCAGAAGAATTTTCAGGAAGGGACCATTGGCGTGCTGGAAAATATTACAAATTGAATTGACCTAATTAAAATATATGAATTATTTTTAACAGTTTCGCTCGCAAGCTAGCGCATTTGCACAGTTTTTTCTGGTCAACTCATCATTTCCACGTGGCAAAATGACACCTACCTGAGCCGGAATGAAGAAAAGAAGTGTGCACGGCGCCAGAGAAATTCCAATGACTGCTGACAATGAAAATACCCAGACTTTCAGTGTGCTCAGCTGAGAATGGGGCACTTTTTCGTGACTTGAATGATTCTTCTTCTCATCCCAACGCAAAATTTTATGATCGTGGTCGTGGTCGTGGTCATGTTCGTGAAGCTCATGATCATCCAGCCCGACTTTGGTCAAAACCGCGCTCCCTTCATCGTCGTGGTGATGATGGCTGTGTTCGTGGCAGATGATAAGAAGAGGGAGCAGCAGGACAACTGTGAGAAGTCGCATTCTGGAAAAATTATTTTAGAAAAGCGAAAGAAAGAACGACGGAAATTAATAAAAATTTTCAAGAAAATAAGAAAAAACCGAACAAAAGTCTGAAGATCGAACTGAATGAGTGATTTTCGAAAATCCATTCAGTTCTTTTTTTTTCGAATTAGCATTTCGAACAAACAGAGTACTTTCTCTCTCTCTCTCTCTCTCTCTCTCTCTCTCTCTCTCTCTCTCTCTCTCTCTCTCTCTCTCTCTCTCTCTCTCTCTCCGGCCCCATAAAATGTCGCCCTCTCCCTCCGAGGTGCTATTTGTTCTCTCCTCTGCGCCATTTCGTCATCTGGCGAAACACTGACGTGTTATAACACCCGCTTCTCAAAAATATAGTGTTCGTGCGCGGCGAATGGATTTCGCAGATTTTTTTGTGTTAGTAATAATGTTTTTTCAACAAACATTTCATCAGATTCTGAAATTTCTGAAAATTTGCGGCGAAAATCGAGAAAAAAAATGATTCCAGCGAATTTTTGGGGGTACGACGAATTCGAACGTTTTCAAATTCGAACAGACCTAAAATCGAACTGATTCAATTCAGAGCAGTCCTTTTTTCGCACACGTACCAGAACAGAACGCGGACAGAATCGAACTGTTACAAGTTCGAACTGGTAAGGAGTCGAACTGTCCTAAATTGGAACGCTGCCTGCAACAGAGCGCGCATGAAAGCACACCCAAAACAGC
>NC_013487.2:239286-259378 GCF_000004555.2 Caenorhabditis briggsae | reverse complement strand
CTGCAAATTATGTGATTCTACTAACTAGGTTCTTTCAAAACTGGTTTCCCTTTTTTCAGTTATATATTCTGCTGACTCAAATTCAACTATTTTTTATTAAACAAAAAAACTTTGGAGGTCATCGGAACATCTCCAAATTTTGGTTGACATCTTTTTGCAGCTTTTTCAGAATGCAAGATGACGAAGCATTCGTCCACTCGTCAGGGTCATTTTTTNNAAAAGTAGCGGGTCCCCCAAATTTTTATAACAACCGTATTCTTTTAAAGGCGCATAGCGTATTTTGGACTCTTGTCTCGCCACGATTCGTCCAAACGCAATTTTTAAGGTTTTACTTTTTGCAATTGATGTACAAGCATTAAGAAATTTGTTTATTAACTAAATATGTGAAATGTATGTTTAAATTGTTAGATTTTCATAAGATTCTAAAAACTTCCGGCGAAAATCGAGAAAAATCGAAAACAGCAAATTTTCATTGATACCGTTATCTTTAGAAGGCGCATAACGGATTTCTTGCGTTATCGTCTCGCTACGATCAAGGTTTACAGTAAAAAGTGAATTTTTTGAGTTGAAATTTAAAATTTTTTAATTTAAATGTTCAAGCTTCAAAAAACAAAAAGTTTATTAGCTAAATATGTGAAATGTTTATTTAAAATGTTCAATACGAAGAAAAATAAATTATCACAAGTTTCACAACTGAAAAGAAAAATAAAGTCGGGGAGAGAGAACAGAAAGAAAAGAAAAACTACACGAATCGAGATCATGAACTTGATAGAAATGGAACAAAAGTGGTAGAAGCAAAGAATATAGGACTACAAACACATGGAATCTTCGCGGATTCTTCTCTGGAATCGCTGTCGTTCTTCTGTGGTTAGCGTGATTTCGTTGAGTTGAATCTGAGGAATGTCAATATCCAACGCTGACTGGAAGACGTCAACGTCTTCAGAATCGGCTGGAAGATTCTGAATGCTTGCCAGCGGAGTCTTCTCGCCGAACGGCTTCATCTCCTTCTCCTGGTCTTCTTCGCCCCATTCTTGAAGTTCTCCTGGAAACAAACGTTACAGTAATCCTATTGCGATCTTCTTGAGAATTGAAAATTTACCTGATCCAAAAATCAAAAACACTGCTCCACAAACAATATTTGCACCTGCACAAACCAAGAACAACGACTGCCATTCGGAAAGAGTGTTCTGGAATTTTTTATTTTTAAATTTTCTGATATTCAAAAAAAGAAACCCACATTTTTCTTGATTAATCCAACAATAGCAGGAGTGGATAATCTGCCCAGCATAGCACAAAAAACAGATATCGAAGACATGGTGGCAGTGTATTTAGGAGCCAGGGAGAGGAGCGATGTGTAGAATCCAGAGACAAGTGTTCCCATGCAGCAATACCTGAAAAATAGGCATTTGAAACTTTGAGCCAGTTTATCTCGGTTCCTGTCAAAGATATGAAAAAGTTGTCAACTAATAAATTGTTTATCATAATATCGAAAACATTTTATCAGTTGACAAAATTTTGATATCTTTGACAGGAAACAAGATAAATTGGCTCAAACTTGTCCGTATGAGATCCAGTCTGTTACAGGTTTTAGGATAGGTCAAAACTGAACGAGTGGATTCTATCATTTTTTTGAACTCACATCATACAGAAAAAGAAAAATCCGAGTTGAGGATTGGTACAATCCACGTAGAATGTTATGAGAATCATGAAAATGGCACCACCGAAATTGGCTGAAAACCAATTTAAGCTTATTTTAGTTTTTGATCTCAAATCAATATTACCAATAGACTGTGACAGTTTCACAGCAAACGTTCCACTGATTTTCTTTTTCTCCTTTGCTTTATCAATAGCAATTCCCCAAACAATTTTCAGTGCAAAATTCACAATATTCGGGACAGATGTGTAAGTTCCGTTCTGGAAAATTGTTCGGATTACGGTAGCTCAAATTTGTTTAACATACCGCAATAACTCCCAAATGGAGAACATTCTTGAAATAGTTTGGAAGATAGATTTGGAGAAGTGTCACAATTGAGTTAATCACAAACTGGCATAAAAGTTGGGCAAGGAAAGCCGGAGATTTCAAGATTTTGGAGTATGGAACAACCAAGGAGCGCTGGAAAAAGTCAAGTTTAGTTTGAGCTCAATTGTCTTGGCTCCTTCAAAAGATATCGAAAATATGTCACCTGATAAAATGTTTATCAGAATATCACCAATATTTTTTCAGTTTACTACTCTATTCATAGAAACCGAGACGATTGAGCTCAAATAGGGCGGGATTCTATTAGAGCAAATACGGTACCTCTTTCATTTGTATAAATACTCACATTAGTCTTGTTAGATCTCCGGACAACATTTGCTTCTAGATACTCCTTCTCTGTTTTTGTCATGACTTTGCATTTTGATGGCTGATTGGAAGCAGTAAGGAACCAGCAGACTGACCATATTGTGGATACAATGCCTGGAATTTTTCTAATGGAAAACAATTAGATGTTAGACATTTGGACAGCAAGAAGTGGGGACAGTTTATGATATCAAATATTTCCATTTCTACAACGTACCGTAGACCCTGTACCAGAAGGGCAGACCCTTCTATTGTTAGGTCACAACAAAGTGCCTCCAGAGGGTCCTATTATTACAAGGGAGCCTTCAATTAGAGGGGTCCTTCTTCTTAAGACCGTTCAGGTTTTAAGGTGTCCATAGAACTTCGGTTATCATAGAACTCACTAGCAAAGTAAAAGATTGAAGGCCACCCAAATGAAGAAGCACATAACGACGCGGCCACTGGATTTCCACCTGCTCCAGCCATCTGGTTTCCAGTTGTAAAAAGAGATATGGCTGTACTTCTCTCGGCACTTGGGAACCAATTGGCTAGAATTGCATTGTTGGCTGGTAGGATGAAACCCTGAAATTTGAAATTTTAGTTTTCATGTACTTTAGTATTCCATCCCATTTTTTGATTATCGTGCATACTGACTCATAAAAAAATTTCACAGTTTCACAAAGTCAGTAATACACCTTCTAATTTTGCTGAATTTGTTTTAGTCGCACCTCTCCCAATCCCATGATAACTCTTGAAATGAATACTGGATATGGTCCAAAATGAGTGGCAATGTATGGTGTGATGGCTGTCATCAGAATGTAACAACCAACTGCCGCTTGCAGAACATATCTTGGAGAATAGCGGTTGATGAAGAACATTGATGGGAGCACAGTGATGATGGATCCCCAGAATGTTCCGGAGAAGATTAGATTCTGTTCTTGGCTGTTCCACACCAGTTGACCCTAGAAACATTTGTCTCGTACTGATAAAAATAGATAAAATTTATTCCTGGGAACTTTTGAACTCCAAATCGATTTAACAAATTATCCCAAAAACTCACTCCATAATCCACCACCACCTTCTTATGATTGTCATTATTTGCAGAGCACGCTCCATTGGAAACCAATTCAACCTAAATGAAAACTATGCTCCTGGATCCTGAAGAATCTCCAATACCTCTTCAAAAATAGACGATGAGTTGTCAACGATCGCTGATTCACTTTCATAAACCAATGCAGTTGAATTGATCATACAGGTCATGGTGATTGCAATGTGCATTCTCATGAATGTTGTACAACAGAAACCGGCCTGTAATAGAGAGTTTTGAAGTTAAATCGAATTTCGATTTCTTTGAAATTAAGTTTTATAAGAACCGTACATATATCTAACTTAGACCTATGTAATTTATCTCGGTACCTGTGAAAGAAATCAAAAAGCGTTAACTAACAAAATGTTTCTGATAATGTTAACTAACAAAATGTTTCTGATAATATGATAAGCATTTTATCAGTTGACAAATTTTTGATATCTCTTACAGAAATTGAGATAATTTAGCTCAAAATTGACAATTAGGGTGGGCTTTTATAAGAGGAAACACGGTAAATCAACTTTCAATTTCTGATAAAATTTGGAATTGCAATTTCATAAAAATCTGATAAGATTTCAAAACGAATTTTGCTAACTCCTAATTACCAAAAATACAATCCCACTCACCATACAAAGCAAACAGATATGTAATCTTCTCGAAAACGGATGAAAGAATGCTGAAAAATTTCAATTTTGGTCTTTAGTTGCATTTTCAGAACTTACGAAATTTCTTAACTTCAGGTCTTGAAACGACCCGCTGCAGGGAGGATTTCGCTTCCAGTGCCATTGTTTTTCCGTTACTTTTCCAGTATTTTGAGCACTTTTTCAGTCAGGAGGATATGAAGAATTGAGTGCATAAAATGAATATAAATGAAGGGTTCTGGAAGCAAATGGGTGAAAAAAATGAAGAAAAAAATAGCAATAAGAAAACAAATTTCAGAGAAAGAGAGAAGAAATGTGAGCAAAGAACGCATACGTTTTTTTGCATGAATACATAAATTGGAGAATTGAATTTTTTGGGGCTTGCTTGTGTTGCGGTTTCATTTAATTAAAGTTCGATTTCTTTGTATTGAAAAAAACAAATGCAATGTATAGTTAAAGTTGAAAGTGGGTGGGTGATTGGTTGAGGTAAAAGAAAAATTTGATAATTATATAGGTTTTTTATGGAAAATTGTGTAGGTGTAATAGTAGGTTAGATTTTTGAATTTTTCGGGAAAATAGGATAAACAACCAAACCGTCCACTTTATGCTCAATTATCTCGGTTCCTTCATAAGATATCAAAAAGTGATTAACTGATAAAATGTTTATCATAATATTACCTATATTTTATCAGTCAGTCAAGCTTTGATATCTTTTACAGGAAACGAGATATATGGGCTCAAAGTTTGGCTGCGATGGATCAGTGGCGGGTATTGGCGGCACAAGCTCTTGAAAGGGGATCCTAACTTCAAGCCGGGTTTTTCTCATTTCCTGTTACAGCTATCAAAAATTGGTCAACTGATAAAATGTTGATCATATTATCACCAACATTTTATCATTTAGTAAATTTTTGATATCTTTCATGACCACCGAGATAATTGAGCTTAAATTGTACGTATAGGATGGGCTTCTATTAGAGCATTTACCGTAAACTTGAAGGAATCAAAATGTGAAACCTTCTAGAAAGGGCTCCTAAATGGTGTATGTCTGTGACAACAGTTTCGGTTTGACGTAGTTCGTAGACATAAAAAGTTCTAACATCTAACACCAATAAAACAACCTGAAGATGAAAGGCTCTCGAAATAATAAAATGACAAGAACAAGGGGAAAGGAGAACAGGAAGAGAGAACAATGAGCAAACAATGGAACACAACAATATTATGGGGGTGGACACAGAAAACTTAATGAGAAAATCGTACCGGAAATTTCCAGAAATAGGTTGGGTTTAGATGAATCGTGATAATAGAATAGGAATCAAAATAGAGTTAGCACTCTAATGAAATGACCTCTAACTTTGAGCTCAATTATTTCGCTTCCTGGAAAAGGTATCAAAAGGTAGTCGACTATCAAAATGTTCACTATAATATCAAAAACATTTTGTCAATTGACCACTTTTTGATATCTATTACAGAAACCGAGATATATATCCTCAAAAAGCAAGTAGAGGGGTGGGCTTCTGTTGTATCGTTTGCGGTAACTCGAGGAAGAAAAAAATCCAAAAGTCTTTGACAAAACCAATAATTTTTGAAATTTCAGCAAAAAAAATTAAAGACATTTTTAGTCAATACCAATGTTAGAAAGAAACGCAAGCTCTCTTCCTCGTATCGCAAGATGCCTTAGACTCTAATTCCTAGGGATTAATTGAAAATAAAGACTTTTCTACTTTTATCAATTTTCACTTTCTTTTTTGGAAAATTTTTCGAACTGTGTCTCTTTGTTTCCAGTTATCAATAGAAAAAGAGCAAATGGATAAAAAAAAAGTAATGAATAAAGTACAGAAGTGATGTTTGATCAGAGGAGAAGAGACACAAAACTCATAAAATCATATGTGATGACCGGAAACTTTTTGGAGAGTGAATAAAAAATTAGGCCTAATTTTACCTTGAGAACTTTTGGTGCTTTGGATTGATTGAAAAATTCTAAAATTAGAAAGTTAATACCGTAAGGTCTGTAATAGAAGGGCCCCACACACTGTCAACTTTGAGCTCAATTATCTCAAAGTTAAAAGTTTGGGTGGACCAAGTTTCAGAACCAGATAGAAATTCAAATTTTCGATTTTCTGGACCAAAATTTGAAATTTTACAAATGTGTCAAGTCTTATCATGTTCAGGCTCATTTCGAAGCTTTTTTTGCGCCAAATCGATTGTTATGATTTTGATAAAATCGCACGAAAATTAACATAGCTACTACCATCTGAAGCTAAAGGTTAGAGTGCAGAGAATCCAGACAAACTGCGCCTCTAGCCTTTTTTAAGCTCAATTATCTCAATTTTTAAAAAGATATGGAAAAGTTCTCTTGCATAACCAAAAATCACATGAATCACAAAACATATTTTTTGTTTGGCCTAGTCTAGAACAGCAATAAAGACATCCAGAGATCGAAAAGCGAAGTAAAAAGCGAAACAGCAAAAAGTTTGGGTGTTTCTTCTTCTTTCTTCCTTTTTTCCTAACAAGAACAAAATTTGGCTCCTCGCCCGGATGTTTTTTTTTGGGCATTTTGGCTCAGATATGACTAACAAAGAGAAAATGATCTAGAAGGATCTGTGATACTCTTTTGGGATGATCTTTAAAAATCTAGGATTATCTGCGGAGTGGTTTTGATAAGATGCCGTAGAACCTGTAATAGAAAACCACCCAATACTTGTACTTTGAGTCAGTTTATCTCATTTTCTATTAAAGATTTTAAAAAATGTGTCAACTAATAAAATGTATGTGATATTATGATAGACAGTTTATCAGTTGTCATCTTTTTTATATCTCTGACAGGAGCCGAGATATATGATCTCAAAGTTAAAAATCAGAGAACCCTTCTAATACAGGAAATGCAAAATAAGAAAAAATGTAAAACCAAAAGTCTAGGTTAGGATTTCAAAATACTTGGGACCTAAAAAATTGCGTCATATGGATAGCATCGAGTAGCGCATTTGCATATATTGGAAAACAAAGAAAAAGTGATACATCAGATGTAACTTGACACCTTGAAGAAATCAATTTTCCATATAAACAAATAAGCCACGCCCCCTTTTGAAAAACCTATAAATTAAAACTCAAACAAGCTGACCCTCCTAGTCTAGAGATAAAGAGACGCAGGAAGTGAAAGGAAAGCCACAAAATGTGCGAATCATCTTTGAAATGTTCTCCTTCTCTCCCGGTGCCCACTCCCAGGCTTAGAACGTGGAGAGAGAGTGTGTGAAACGAAGAGAGTGCGCAGAGAGGGAAGAGTCATCAGAGAGCAGCTTGGAGAGCCACAACCCCACCACTTCTCTCAATTTCTTTTTCGTTTTCTCTCTTTTTTCGTGTTTGTAGCTTGTGTGTATATGAATAAGTTTATGAAGATTAGAACTCTCTCTATGAGGTCTCACTTTGTTATTTTTTTTGTAGCTGTTTTTGTTATGATTGCTTTTTTTTCTCTGTGATGGCCTAGGAATTTCTAGGTCATGGAGGGAAAACAGATATTTCAAATTTCAAACTGAAAACTTCTAGATTTTTTTTAATCTTTTTATGAACATCCGAATTTTTGATTCGAAATTTTTTAAAGTTCCTAAAACATTTAATTGAATTGTCTCCAACTTCTACAGTGATTATTTAGAATTTTTATATTTCAGTATCCGCTTCAAATTAGAAAAATATTATGTTTACCACTATTTAATTTTCACATGTTCGCAGAACTTTCTAGCTCGGAACACATGCTCAATCCACGTGGATTGCACATTCTGCCTCCAAAAATATAGATCCACATTGGCTTTGTCTGATCCTGTGACACTTTTTTCTAACCTCTCGCTTAATAAAAACAGTTGTCAGGTTTTTTCGTGGATTTCTCTTTTTCTCTATGTCTCTCTCTCTTAAGATCTTTCGAGTTGGGTAGTGTGATCAACGGAATTTTTTTTCATCTCTGATTGAGTCAGTTTTTATTGAAAACCTGAAATTCCTCTCAAAAATTGAGTCAAAATCACTCTGAAATTTGCGAAAATTCTTCGAGTGAGTTACTGTAGATTACTGTAGATTTGAAATTGTGTGATTGTGTTTGCGGACTTTCATGACAGCACATTTTTTTATTTTGCTGGTTTCAACCTATTGTTTTCCTTCTGATTACCAGCTAAACACCTCAAACTTAAAAAAAATTTTTTTTCAGAAATGTCAGACTTGGGCGAAGAAAACAGCTCGGATCCCGACCGGATCGAAGAGTTCGTTAGGCAGTTTGTTGGTGGTAAAAGTATCAAAAGAGTGAGACTTCTTTATAATGAAAAATATTTAAAACTCTACATTTTTGCAGGTTCTAATCGCGAATAACGGATTAGCAGCGATGAAATGTCTCATTTCGATTCGGCAATGGCTTCAAAATCAATTCGTAACCTCTGATGTCGTCAGTTTTGTATGTATCGCTACAGAAGACGAAATGAAATCTGCATCTCGTCAGTTTTAATTTCCTACCAATTTAAAACGAAAAATTCCTAATTTTCTGAATTTCCAGACTATCTGAAACTCGCCGATGAGATTGTCATGGCTCCCGCTGGCTCGAATTCTAAAAATTTCGCCAACGTGGAAGTAATCACCAGTCTAGCTCTGAAATCTCGAGTAGACGCTGTATACGTCGGCTGGGGACACGCTTCAGAGAATCCAGAGTTGGCACGACGTCTTCGCAAGAATGACATCATTTTTATCGGTCCATCGGAGAAGTCGATTGTTGCTTCAGGCGACAAAATTATCAGCACGATAATAGCTCAATCGATCGGAATGCCAACTGTCACATGGAGTGGAAGGGATGTCAAAGTTGAGAAGTGTGTTGATTTTGAGCACTTTCACGAATTACGAGCCCAAGCGACAATAAAAAGTGCGAAAGAAGGTCTTGAAGCGATTGAAAAATATGGAATCGGTGTGCCAATGATGATTAAAGCGTCGGAAGGTGGAGGTGGAAAAGGAATTCGGAAATGTGAGAAGATGGAGGATTTCGAACGGCTTTTTAAAGAAGTCGAGATAGAAGTAAGAAGTTTAGCCCTATAAAAATTTTAAAATAACGTCTTCCAGGTCCCGAACTCTCCGATCTTTCTGATGAAGTGTATGGAAGGGGCTCGCCACGTGGAAATTCAAATCATCGGCGATAAGCACGGAGAAGTAATTGCTTTGTCGTCTAGAGACTGTACAATCCAGCGAAGATGCCAGAAGGTTATCGAGGAGGCGCCAGCGAGTATTGTGCCGGAGGAGATTATGAAGAATATGAAAAAGGTTGGTTTTTGGGCAAAACGGGGTTATTGAGCTTTTTGTGAGGTCTTGAAAATTAAGGTTTTCAGTCAATTTTTGCACTAAAAAAAGTTTTGTAGTTGGCTTTCATTAAGAAAAACTGAAAAAAAACAGTAAAAAACTAAAAAAATTATGTATGAAATAAAAAAAAATTTTTAGTTTACGATAGTTGTCGTTGTGGGACATCCTACCGATTATTTTGCACCATATTGATATACAAACCATTAGCTGAATACCTAAATTTTCAGGACGCCATCGCTTTCGCCAATTTCGTCGACTATTACTCCGCTGGAACCGTGGAACTTCTTTTCGTACCATCCACAAATCAATATTTCTTCCTCGAACTCAACCCACGTCTTCAAGTTGAACACCCTTGCACTGAATCAGTTTGTGATGTTAATGTGCCAGCACTACAGTTCCAAATTGCAATGGGGCGGAAGTTAACGGATATTCCATGCGTTCGGCGGTTTAAAGAACGAGAAGAGCGAGGAGAGAACTCGAAAATGCACTGTTTTGCGGCACGAGTGACTTGTGAAGATCCGAATGATCGATTTCTTCCATCTACGGGAACTGTGAGATCTTTGAAGTTCAACTCCACTTCCAAAGCATGGGCGTATTTCTCTCTGACTGATGGAAGCACCGTTCACGAATTCGCAGATTCTCAAATTGGTCACGTCTTCGCCCGCGGAAGAGATCGATCCGAAGCGATTACCAACCTCAAACATGCGCTTCACAACCTCAAAATCGATGCGACGTTCCCAACTCAATCTGACTATCTCATCGATCTCTTGTCACTTGAGAAGTTCAAGTCCAATCAGTATGATACGCAGTGGTTGGATCAGAGAATTGCCAAAAGAGAGCAACAGGTAATAGGGTTTTTTTTTTGAATCTCTGAAGATCGTTTTAAAAGTTATTCCAGAAGCTTACTCTCCCCATCGACCATCTCATCGCTATCAGCGCAGCTGCCATTGGTAGATCGAAGATTCGATCAATTTTCGAAAGATATGAAAATAACCTTCGAACGGGAAAAATCGTTCTGCCAGTGGAGTTATCAAGAAGTACAGAAGTCGAGCTGGAAATTAATAATGTCAAATATTTTCTGAACGTTTTCGAGGAGACCCCATTGAAGTATCATCTACGACTAGGAACACAAGAAACAACAGTCGAAATGTTGAAATATGGAACTCACAATCTCGCAATCCATCAGGGTAAATCTACAGATTACGTTCTCGAGGAGACAGAGGAGGTGTATCTGATTAAAATCGGAGGAAACAAATTGAAATTCTCGAAAATGGACACCAACGACGCAAGCTGCCTCCGATCTCCCTATACTGGAAAGTTCTTGGAGTATAAGGTTCAGCCGGGGGAATTCGTTCAAGTCGGACAGACCTATGCACAAATTGAATCGATGAAAATGGTATTCGATGTGGTTACCAAAGTGGCGCCTGGAAGGCTGATCCCAATTGCTAAGGATGGGGATCTGATCAATCCTGGATCAATCTTGGGACGGCTCGAAATCGATAAACACATTCAGGATCAACTAATGACTAGTGAGAAATTTGATGGAAAAATGACTGGATGGAAAGTGGAGGAGAAAAGTGATTTTGAGAAAGCCCAACTGATATTGGAAGGTCGTGGAGCTATGGATTACCAGATTAATCAGCTTGTTTCTGGACTTGTGAATTCCAATGCCACCCAACTAATCGATCGATTCATCGAACTCGCCGAACCTTTCGATTCTAGAGATGGATTTGATGAATCTGTTCAACGACTTCTACAAGAAGAATCGCCGGTTTTTGAGCAAATTGTAGACCTGATTCACTCGAACACTAATCAAAAGACCAAGGAAAAATTAATAATGGGAATTCTAGAAACGATTCAGAATCCACAGGAATATGAAGAATCTCTAATGGCCCTCTACAAAACCTGTCTACTAAGGAATTTCAAATCGATGGCTGCCATGGTTGCCAAAATCTTGAAGCCTGAATCCTCTGAACCCTTGGAAATCAAAAAATCTCAAAACTTGGGATCGATGAGATTTAGGAACACACAAAAGGAATACTCTAGCTTTCAACTCACCAACGCTGTCTTCGTAGCTCTTCTGGAGTTTACTGCCTGCTCATCAGGTATCAAAAATACGAATTTTGTTGCCAATAGAATCGACATCTCGATTGATATTTCGAGAGAACAGGCTGAAGAGGTTCTAGAAATAAACGAGAGATTCTTGAAGGCGGCTGGAGTCACAGAAATCTTGCTGACGAGTTCATCAGAAACTCTCTGGTTTTCTTGGAAGGTTGACAGGTTCCATTTAGAAGTTCTATCATCGACGGAATCTCCAGAATTTCTGCCACCAAATCCGCGAGATTTCAAAAGAAGTCTGGCAAGTCTGAACCGTACCACTTATATCTACGATTTCCCATATCTCTTCGCTTCCATTGGAAATTTGGAATATCAAGAACTGATCGTTGACGAAAAGACTCATCAACTTCAAATGATTTCTGACACAGAAGAGCTGGAAAGACGAGCCGTCGGAGGATTGAATACGTGCTCAGTGGTAGCGTGGCTGATGAAGCTGGAAATCGAGCAGAACGATCAACGAGAGTTCGTGCTGATTGGAAATGATGTCACCCATCAAGTGGGATCATTTGCGCAGCCAGAACATGAGCTCTTTGAGTTGGCTAGTAGATTGGCAAGAGAACGGAAGGTATGAGTATCTTAAAATTATTTTGAATTTCTCAAAATGTGTAGAATAATATGTTGATTCACATAGTACCCAAAAATGTTAATAATAGCTCCAAAAAGCGAAAAAATCTGAGAAACTAGCAATTTTACTTGGATTTTTCGAGAGGAAAATTGATTTTTTTACTTTCTTTTGCAATATTTTTAGACCTTTTCAGGTTTTTCAGCTACTTTTCAGGATTCTTTCTTGATTTTTCTTAATTTTTTTGCAAACCCATATCTAGGCACCACAACGATTTTTTCAAACTCATTTTTCCTGAGAATTGTTTATATTATCGTATTCACCATATCAATATTAGTATAATTCCGAATTTTTTTTCGAAAATGTTCATCCGTTCTCGAGATACACCCTTTTTTGTAACCCCCTTTTTCATCCATTTTCTCTGAGGGGGTTGCAGTGGGCACGGAAAAGTGGGCGGGGCAAGGTGGGCGGGGCGACGCCTTTTGCAAACGTGCGGCGCAGAAAATTCCCGATTTATTGCTGTGATGTTTTTCATAGCGCTGTGAAGAGTTTCAATTGGTTTTCGTCAGCCGGCATGTCGAAATATAGTAAAATGGAGATGTAAAAAAACAGAATGAGTAAAGTTTGGAAAACCACTGAAAAAAGACTTTTGATACAGCAAGGAATCGAACCATGGCCGGTGGCGCGCCGTCCGAAACACTACCCACTACTCCATGCGCGCGCTGACAGTTGGCGTATTGAAAGGCTGATATGAAGCACGCGCTGCCTCTCTTTTCTAAACAACGATTTGAACACATTTTATTCACATTTTTAGGTGGAAATTGAGATATTAAAAAAATGGGGGAACAGGTAGAAGTAAACTCGAACATGTATATTGTAGCAAATTTTTCGTAGAATCTGAATATGTAATAAAAATCTGCGACATCGACCTGCATTACCGTCAAAATTCGCAAAAACGTCTAAATTTTAGAACCATGTCATCTTTGGATGCTTTTTTTTGCTAGCTCAAACTTTTTCAAATGTCATCAAATTGCATATCTGAACAGTCATAGAATTGATCTAAGTATTTTGATATTAAAAACATGGGGTCATCGCTGAAAAAAATTCACAATTTTTGCTTGAAGTTTGATGGATTACTGCAAAAATGGGGGAACTGCTGGCTAAATATGGCTTAATGCATCTTATTCACCATCTAAAAAAGTATTTAGAACAATCATAAAAAGAAGCGACATCGACTTTTATTACACTTTTCAGACCAAATTTCTCATGTCGATTTCTGTTTTTCACGAGTATTTTGAAAGTCGTTGGTTTTCAACGCAAACGCTTTACATCAGTCGATTCTACGTGTTTTTTTACATAACGAGACCAAATTTCATAAAAATCGGTCCATCCAGTCTCGAGTTCTACGCCTTCAAACATGCCAGATACCCCCCAAGAGAAAAAAAATTAGGCTCCGCCCCCTCGCGTTGCGGTGCCTACCCATATCACGTCGTAATGGAGACAAAAAAAAACTACAGAAACAAAATTAGCTTTCTACCGTAATCTATCTTCGAGAACACCATCCCGTCGAATTTCAGTCAAAAAACCGGAAAAATTGAAAAATAATCTTCAAAAACAGCTGAAAAACTTAAAAAGGTCGGAAAATTTTGCGAAAAATCGAAGAAAAAATCGATTTCTTCTTTCGAAAAATTGCAAGGAAAATAGCTAGTTTTTTCAAAGTTTTCCATTATAACGGAAAGTTAAAAACAGTTCCACAACCATCTAGAAGATTCCAGAAATAAAATTTTGGTCCCCCTATTCCTAATATTTTCTCGATTTTTGAAGCTATTTTTCGATGTTTTGCGAAAATTTAATTGGGAAATTTCAGATCCCTCGAATCAACATCTCCTGCAACTCGGGTGCTCGTATTGGTCTTGCCAGAGACGTTTTAGATGTCTTGAAAGTGAAATTGAAGCCCAACGGTCATGATTTCGATTACCTCTACGTGGATTCTAGTGAGAAAGAACGAATCGGAAATCAAATTGTGTATAAAGAACAAGGAGAAGAGTTGAAATTGGTGGCTGTTAAAGGAAAGAAGGTTAGGCACAAAGTGGGCGGAGCTTTTCAACCTTCTCTCTTTTTTTAGAACGAGTACATCGGAGTTGAAAATCTGATGGGATCCGGAGCGATTGGTGGAGAAACTTCTAGAGCGTATCGAGAGATTCCCACGTATTGCTATGTGACTGGAAGATCGGTGGGCATTGGAGCTTACACAGCGAGATTGGCTCGGCGAATTATCCAACACAAAGACTCGCATCTCATTTTGACTGGTGCCACGGCTCTTAATACTTTGCTGGGGAAGAAGGTCTACGCATCAAACAATCGTCTAGGAGGCGTAGAGATTATGAGCAATAACGGAATTGCTCATGCTACAGTATCCTCGGACGTGGAAGGTGTTGAGAAGTTGGTACAATGGCTCAAGTATCTTCCGGTCAAGCAGAAAGAGTACCCATTTTTCAAGTGCTTGGATAAAGAAGATGTAAAGGTAGAAGACGTCAAAGTGAACAAGGATGAAATGCAGTTGGATGTTAGGAATATCATCGAGGGATTTGATGGGAAACGTGAGAGATTCTGAAGACGTTAAATCCTTAAATTTTATAATTTTCAGAAGGAATCTTCGATTTTGGGTCTTTCGACGAGATTTGCACATCATGGGCAGCATCTATCGTGACGGGAAGAGCAAAACTGAATGGATTGCCGGTTGGAGTGATTGGTTCGCAGTGGAAGTCTTATGAGAAACAACAATTGGCAGATGAGAGTGTAGAAAAGAGTGAAGAAGTGACAGTAACCAGAGCAGGACAAGTTTGGTAAGAATGAGAGCCCTAATTGATTGATCCCAATCTGTTATTTCCAGGTACCCCGAATCCGCGTTCAAAACATCACAAGCCATCTCTGACTTTAATCGTGAATCCCTTCCTCTTGTCATGATTGCTAGTCTTCGAGGATTCTCCGGTGGTCGAAAAGACATGTCGGATCAAGTGCTCACTTTTGGAGCTCACATCATTGATGAGTTATCCCAATACCAACAACCAGTCATCGTCTACATCCCAGCTGGAGGAGAACTTCGTGGAGGTGCGTGGGCTGTCGTGGATTCCAATATCAATCGTGGTATCGTGCACGTCATCGCAGATGAGACGTGTCGTGGAGGAATTTTGGAGCCAAACGCCGTAGTTGGAATTAAGATTCGAGAAGCTCAAATTGGAAAGATCATGGAGAGAAGTGGAGTGGTCTCTGTGGATGTGGAGGATTCTGTGAAGAGTGCGTTCAAGAAGGCGTGCGTAGATTTTGCGGATATGCATGATAGATGGCCAAGAATGGAATACGTTGGAGCTATTCGCCAGGTGACTAGTCTTCAGAACACACGCGCCGTCTTCTGGAAGATTCTGAAGAAGGAGTTGATCCTTGTGGAGATCGCTGATCGGTATAGCAACGCTCCGATTTATCCAAAACCAACGCATTCCGAAGCACTGGAATGGGTCAAAAAACGAACGGAGGAAGAGGAGGACCTTCGGAAGTACTACACCGACGTCTTCTGTGAAGACGTTTCTAGAGAAATTCAAAAATCCAAGAATCGATTCGAGGAGGCTTGTGCCACGTGGCAACTATAATTTTCGACTTAAACTTTGGTTTAAATACTTGTTTTCATATATTTACCCACATTTTTTCTTGTACTTTCAATTTTTTTCTTCTATTGATGTTATTTTTTGTCTAGGCTACCTGAAAATTTTTCTGAACTGGTTCAACAAATAACTTGTACGCGGCCCCGTTTTATTTGTGTTTGTACTTTTTTGACCACCCCTTCTGAGATTTACTACTACCACTGCTGCTTTCTTTTCATGTATGGAAGAGATATGATAAGATTATGAAAAGATATTGACTGTAAAAAATCTAGAAAAATAATTTTTTTTTCAAATTTTCACAAATTCTCTAGAAAATTAGTTAAAAGTCATCCTCATCGACAACCTCATCATGAGCATCATCCGATTTTTTATCATCTTCTCCAGCGACGATTCCAAGAACTGAAGCCATGAAATCGTTGACCTCAACCTTCATTTGAGCAGATTCGGATGCAAAGTGATGGGCGGAGTGATGAACGCCACGTAGCTTTGGGAGGATTCTGAAAATTAGAAGTTTGGAGATTCTTCAAAAAACTTCTAGCTCACTCGAAACTTGAAATCTGCTCATGATTGGTTTTCTTGGATCCTTGCTCATTGAGAATCACCATCACACGATTCAAAGAGATATTCTCTTTTTCTACGAATTCTGTGAACCAGATTTGTAAATCTTTTCCGTTGTGCTCCTCTGGATTCGCCACGAGGATCACGCCATCTGCATCTTCTTTGATGGCTGGCCAACAGTCTTCGTATCTGAGAATTCAGATGAGAAGATACACCACATTTGAGTTAATATATCTCGGTTACTGTAGAAGATATCAAAAAGTTTCCAACTAACAACATGTTGCTGATATTGTGATAAACATTTTTTTTACCACTTCCTGATATCTAATACAGGAAATGAGAAAAATCGGCTTGAAATTAGTGTCCTCTTAGAGCTGCCAATAGATCGCCATCGATAAATAGCAGCCAAACTTTGAGCTCAATTATCTCGATTACTGTGAAAAATATCAAAATTTTGTTAACTAACAAAATATTGATGATATTATGATAAATATTTTGTCAGTTGATTGCTTGATGATTTTTTTTACAGGAATCGAGATATTTGAGCTTAAAGTTTGGCTGCGACGGATTAGTGGCGGTCTATTGGCGGCTCTAAGGGAACCCTAATTTCAAGCTGGTTTTTCTCGTTTCCTGTGAAAGATATAAAATATGTGTCAACTGATAAAATGTTGCTAAAATTATGATAAATATTTTGTCAGTTGTCCAAATTCCGATATCTTTTACAGGAGCCGAGATATATAAGCTCAAAGTTCTCAAACGAAGGTCTACTCACTTTCTATCCCCACTGACATCCCATAATTGAATTTCGATATCCTTTATAATTTTTCCCCGATCACTATCAAGCAACTCGTGACTCTCGAATTCTTGAATACGGGCGCCTGCAAGATTTTCGGAGATTGTTTAAGCTTAACGATTTTCCTTTATGCATGTTTCTATCCAATAATCTAGAAAATTCAGAATTCTAGCCCTCTTGAGAATCTTCATTTAAGGTCTAAAGCCATGATTTCAGAATTTTTTATCTGATTTTGTGAAGATTCAAGATGCTTCGAATGATTCTGAAAAAATTAATTAATTAGTGGTTATAGAATCATGTATGATCCTTTTCCAGAAGAAAATATTCTAGAAATGTTAGAAACTGACTAAGTGACTGAGTGAGAGAAGGGTTCCATTTTTTCTGTAAGAAACCTTCAAATCGATCATTTTTGGAATGTTTTCTTCTGGAAAAGGACCATATATGATTCTATAACCACTAGTTAATTTTTAAAGAATCATTAGAATTATCTTGAATCTCAACAAAGTCAGATAAAACATGATGAAACAATGGTTTTAGACCTGCAATTGTGATCGCACCAAATTTTTTTTGGTAGATCAAAAATTATTTTGCAGTTCGGAGATGTTCTGTGGGAGACCGTGCATCTGTCCACATGTTATGACGCAACACCTCCATAAAGGGGCGGAGTTTCCCAGCGGGCGGAATTATCCAGGTGTGTTAAGCCCCGTCCACTTCTCCCCATATATAAGGGCGAAAAAAAAAAATCAACGTCGACGTTTGTGACGTAGGCCAGTTGGGCACTGGTCTAGATTGGTCAAGGCGGTCATGCGGGCTATGGTTTGCTGGGCGTCTTTATCACTAGAACGGGGCACAGCTCGACTATTGATCGGATGGGAGACAATGGGGTTTTTCGTTGGTATTTTCCCCGGTGAAAAACCATTTTCCCTTTCATGTACTGAGCCTCTACGTGGCGAAAGGGATCAACAGACAAAAGTCTGGCTAATCAGTACAAATTTTGCGTAGTTCCCAAAATCAACTATTTTTTGGCATTCAGAGAATTGAAATTCGCAGTTGTTTTTGTACCTTTAGTTGGCATGTACGGAGTATTGAATTCAAACTCCATCTTCTTCTCCTTGTCCACTTTTGGTTTCTTTCCTCGTTTTGCACTCTCATGTTCCTCGGCATAATCAGCTAGGAATCGTGAGAGAGTTGTTTTGCCAGCCTGGAAAATGAATGAGCAATAAGGAAGATTACAGAGTTTTGATCAGTCCTAAAGTTTTAAACCAGGCCTTGGATACAATTTTGAAACGAATCTTTTGGTTATTTTTTAATTTCAAATTCAAAATTATCGTGAACACTCTAACAGAACGTCACCCAGACTGTCAACTTCAAGCCCATGTATCTCATTTTGTATGAGAGGTACCAAAAAGTGGTCTTTTGATAGAATGTTTTTGATGTTATGATAAACAATCTGTCAGTTGACCACTTTTTGATATCTTTAACAGGAATGGAGATATATTCGAGTTCAAAGTTGTTAGCTTGGATGGCGTTCTATTAGAGAGACGGTAAATGAAATTGCGATACATTTTTTGATGTGAAAAATCACTCTAATAATTAATTGTTACAAACAGTTTCCAGCTGTTCCAGGCTATGATTTTTAAGCTCTGAAACTAAAAAAAAACTGACCTTTGGCGGACCAAGAATCAGAATTTTGCCTTTTTGACCCTCGTGTCTCATTGTTTAGTTTGAATATGACAAATGGAAGGGAAAATCTGGAAGAAAAGGGATACATGAAAAAGAGAAAGGAAAAAGAGGATAGAGGGAAATGGGTTGCTATGGAGACCGAATCCTAACAAGACAGAAAAGGGAGAAGAGAGAAAAGAGGTTTAGAGAATTAGGAGAATGAAGGATTCATCGAAATTGGAATTTAGAATAAATCAACACTTTACTTTTTGAAACAGAAAAAAAAATTAATCTGAAAATTTTTCAAAGATTAGTGTTTTTCATTTTTTTTTTGTGTCAGATATTTGAAAACGCACTCAAAAGCCTTTTCCCGAAATTGTGTGTTTTTCTAGGCTGTGAAACGCTGGCCAATTTTTTCTTGAATGTTTCAGAAATTTTCAATGAGTTTGCTTTAATTTCTTATATAATAAACAAATTCATTCCATTAAAAAGAAAACATTAAGCATTTAGTGCTTTTCACAAGAATCTCCAGAATATCCATCGTCACAGACACAGATGTATGCTTCGGCGTTCGCGAAATCGTATTCCACGTGTCCGTGTCCCAAGCAGTCAGGAATTTGGCCAGTTGGACCTGAAATATCACACTGATAAAGAATAGCTTTATAACTATCAGCAATCACCTCTCATATATGGAAGCTTTTCTCTGTTACAATAATAGTTTCCATTGACATCTTTATTTCTACAGTTGGACTTGATCTGTCCAACTCCTGGACGACATTGGAACGAACGGATTACTGTAAATTCGCCAGCAACAAACTGAATGTCGTACTTGCTTTCGGAGCCAGGAACGCAGTTTAATGTGACGATTGGGGTATTATCACAGAAGAATGGAACAATTGGGTAATGAGGGAAACTTCCCTCGTCAGCAAAAATGTAATCGATATCGATGGTTTGGGAAGAGTCGTACTTGGCACTAACAGCTCCATTACAGTCGGTGAAGAGGACGTAGGCCTGGGGGATGTATTCATCGTAAACACTACAATAAAAGGCCACCCTATACTTTCCCTTTAAGCTCAATTATCTCAATTTTGGTGAGATATATAAAAAGTGTGTCAGCTGATAAAATGTTGATGATGTTATGGCAAACATTTTATCAGTTGACGCATTTTTTATATCTCTTGTAGAAATTTAGATAATTAACTAGGTAACTATCTGGAGTCGTCTCCAAGTTACACTTCATGACCTTTATCATTAGAAAGCCCATAAAATTCTGATTCGGAATCTGTTTTCTGTTTTTGAAAAACGGCGGGGAGCTTCAAGAAAATTAGGTCACAAGACAATTTAGTGCTAGCTAAACCTTTTGATTTTTCATTAAA
>NC_013487.2:222598-239276 GCF_000004555.2 Caenorhabditis briggsae | reverse complement strand
TTTCCATGCAAAATCAAAAGGTTTAACTAGCACTAAATTGTCTTGTGACCTAATTTTCTCGAAGCTCCCCCGCCGTTTTGCAAAAACAGATATCAGATTCCGAATCAGAATTTCATGGGCTTTCTAATGATATATGTCATGAAGTGCAACTTGGAGACGACTCCAGATAGTTCCCTAGTAAGCTAGAAGTGCAAGTATTAGGTGACCTTCTATTCGAGGGCTTACGGAATTTTGGAAAGTCTTGCTTGAAAAACGGTCCTCTCCATTCTGCACTTACCGCATGGGTGGTATAACAATCATTCATCAACTTCATTCTCAACGCAGCCCCTTGATACTCATCCACCTTGTCCAAAGTGACTCCACCCATTGGATCATCCAACGAAGCATATGATCCATAATGATACAACACACTTTCTGTCCAAACTCTGATCATTGTGATTGTTCCCAAATCGAATTGCGATTTGTATTGAACTTGATAAGTGGTCCCTTGTTTCAATTGAACTGTGGCATAGTAGAAATTGGTATTCGAGAGACTTCCTGGCTCGAATTTCACAATTTGTTGGGAATTTGGAGATTGGTAGAAGACAAGGCTGAGACCATTGGTGTTTGTTGTGGTGTCTGAAAATTTTCAGATGGGTTTTATGAAAATTCTATTTCTCACTTTGCAAAGTTTGTGCACTGATTGTGATTGTGAAGTTAACATAACTAGAAGTTTCTGAATGTGGAACTCTCAACTTTCCAATTGTATTTTGTGCAAATCCAAAATTATCCACAAAACTTCTGGTAGCAGCCAAACTATCCAGATAGGCAGTATTCATCAGGTATTGGAAAGTCTGAAAAATTAGATTTAAAAAAATTTCAAGACTGAAGAGTTACCTGAACCAATGAGCTTCCAACTTTACCGATCATGAAATGAGAGTTACTATTTGCAGAAATTGAGGTCAATGCATTGGAGCTTCTAGAAACCATGGAGTGCTGGGTAGCGTAGGAAGTGTCAGAAATTATTGGGAAAATCTTCACATTGTTGTTCGTAATGGTATCGTATTCAGTCGAACTCAAATCAGCATTGAGGGCTGGGAATCTGTTGAGGAGAAGAACCACCATTGAACTCTCCAATGGGCGGCCCGAAGCGGAGAGGAAACTCTGGAAAGAATTATGATTATGGAAAATATTGAAATTCTTCAAAAAAAGATGCAAAAAAAGTTAGTTTAAAAAATACGAAACTGCAACCCACCTTGATAACTTTGTTACCGTAATCACTCTAATAAAAAAGCTTCCCGCTAACTTTCAACTTTGAACCCGCATATCTCGGTCCTTGTTGAAGATCTCAAAAATTGGTCAACTATAAAAATATTTTTTACATCATAATATACATTTTGTCTGTTGACCAATTTTTGATATCATTTACAGGAAATGAGATACGGTACATTTGTTCAAGCAATGAAAAGAAAGGGATTTGAAAATTAATTGAATTTTATGTTTCAAACTTTCAGTATTTATAAATGTTAAGATTTTCAGAACAGTTGCGAATTTTAGAATTTCCATAAAATTTCATAAATTTCAGGGTTTGCAAAACTTTCAGAACTTTTCGAATAATGTTTTCATTATTGTTCCGTTATAAACACTGCTTTGAATTTATTCAAATCTTGTGCATTCCTGTATTTTTCAGATTTCAAAGATTTTCGGAACCCCTTGAATTTTTAAGAAACCCACGGAAATAATTGGGAGAACATTGGAAGGAGTTGATGGGCTAGCAGCAGAATTTGGATTCGGTGGATTTTTGGTCAAAGCCGCGGAGAAGGGTCTGAAAATTATTTTTCAGCAAAATTCCAAAAATTCTAAAAAATTAAACAAACTAGTTTCCCAACTCACTGAATATCATCATAGTATGTGATAGCATCCTGGGCACCATTTGTATCAAATCGAGCAATTGCAAGCTTTGTATAATTATGTCTATTCGCTGTAACCGACTGAATAACAAGTTGAGTCATTTGGTTGAAAGTGGAAACATCAAAATCGGCAGCATAGGCAAACAGAAACGTTGAATGCTTCTCTCCAACATTACAGAAATCGTCGTATTCTTCTGAAAAAAATATGAAAGTTGGTTATCTTAAAATATAAGAATAGATATCTGAAATATCTGAAATGGATTAGGATTAGGATCAGGTTTTTGGGTTTTAATTTTGAGTTTTTGGTTGCTTTCGTTTGCCTGAAAAGAGTTGGGTTAGATTATTATAGTTGAATACTTGAGGGAGTATGGGGTTCACTGATAAGAGAGTTTGCCAGTTTTATATGTAACTGTTTTATGACCCAATTTCACGTGGAAAATGAGACAAGAAATAGAGAAGAAGACATAGCGACAAAGATCAAGTTCGGAGATGAAAGTTGAACTGCTTCGGGGAAAAATCCGGCTTTCAAAAATTCTGGTAACATTGGTGAAAGTTCCTGCCGTATAACATGTAATAGGAGGGCTTCCTAAATGTTAACTTTAAAGATACGAAAAAATGTAAACTGTTGTGAGAAATTGTTTATCATAACATCAACAAACATTTTATCAGTTGACAAACTTTTGATAACTTTCACAGGAAACGAGTGAGAGCAGGGCAAACGATGGTTATTGTGAACAACCTTATCATCTTATATATCATATCCGTTTACACACACGTTACTGTTCTAGCTCAGTTAAGAGAAACGAGGAAAACAAAAGTGCACAAAGACTTAGTTGTCAACCTAATAGGTCGTGCAACCAAAATTCTATCACGAATTTTCAAATATAAAACGTGCTACTCCAAAGATCCATTTTGATCCTATCTCCCCTCTCCCTTCCCCCATAAATATGGAAAAATCGATCGATTCTCTCATAACTTCTGTCATTTTAGAATTTTCCCCCATCCTCGCCACACCATTGTCGTCAACGTTCATTCGTCGTTCCAAGACAAGAATCCAAGGACTTCATCACACAAAAATTGAAGAGGATCGTTCCATAAATTTGATGTTTCAAATCTTGAAAAACGAATCAATCGTTTGAATAATGCACCGGAAAAGAACACGTGGCAACAACAACAACAGTCAAGACGATGGGACGTCTCGGAAACTAACAAAGAAGCCGTCGGAGGAGAAGTGTGACGATAATCAGAAGACGACGAGAAGATCTGGCGTTTTTCGAAGATTGGGATTTAGTGAGTTGGGGAAAAAGGACACCCAAAAAATTCTGACAAGTCTGTTTCTGAAAGATTGTACCGTAAAACGTGTTATAGAAAAACCGAACTTTCAACTTTGAGCCAATTTATCTCGGTTCCTGTCAAAGACATAAATAGTTGTTAACTGATAAATTGTTTATCTTGATATCAGAAATATTTTATTAGTTGACACATTTTTTGTATCTTGCATAGCAGTTGATAATTGATCTCAAACTTTAGAAATTAAAAAAAGTATATTTTTGATGAGTTTGAATACTTTCAGTGATGCATGGTGACAAGGAAAAACAGGAAAACGGGAGTACGCAAAAAAGAAGAAAGAAGAAGGGAACCGAACGTAAACGAAAAACCCATTGTGCCTGGAATCCAGACAAGAAAGTGCATTTCAACATTGAAAAGGCTCATTCAACGATTCCGGTAAGTTTTTTGGAATCTTGCACACCCAAAGAACATTTTTTTTCAGCTGAAAGGTGAAAAGGGTGAATCTGCCACCATAACGGATATCCAGAAAAAAGTGTTCCTCAAGTTTGCGACGGACGCTGTCAAGAAGAGCCCACCTGAATATTCCACGGAATTCTTGACCAAGGTTAAACCGTATCCTGGCCAGCCAATGGAGAGAAAAATATTTGACGCGAACCCAACGAAAAATCGGTACAAAGATGTTGTCTGTAACGACATCACTCGTGTGGTTCTGAATGACGGTGGAGACAACGACTACATCCATGCAAACTATGTCAATGGCCTCAACACCCCATTTATCCTCTCTCAAGGTCCAACTGCTGCCACTGTTGTTGATTTTTGGAGAATGATTGTGCACACGAAAACTGCGTACATTGTGATGCTGTGTGAAGTGACCGAGGATGGGAAGCCGAAGTGTGAGCAATATTTTCCGGATAAAGTTGGAGAAATGACTAGCTATGGACCATGGGTGGTTATGTGTTCTACGGAGGATGACAAGGATGCCAATATCATCAAGAGAACGTTTTTGGTGAAGACCAAGGATAATGGTAAAGAGCATGTCTTGAAACATTTACACACAAAGTCTTGGCCTGACCGTTCTGTCCCCAATTCCACCCTGTGTCTTTTACGTATGCTCTACATTGTTCGTTCGGCTCAAGGACCAGTCACTGTTCACTGCTCGGCTGGAATCGGTCGTACTGGAACGTTTGTCGCCATCGAAGCGTGTCTTCAGATTCTGACCGATGGAAAGGAGTTGGATCTTCTGGCAACTTGTAAGGCATTGAGAAGTTAGTGAACGGTGAGATTAATGAACGAAAAAATTAATTTCTAGACAGTCGCGCTGGAAGCATCCAAGTTGATATTCAATACATGACACTTGTCCAGATCATACTCAACTATGGAAAAGACAATGGATATTGGGATGATTCAGATTTGGATGATGTGAGAATCTAATTTTCTCGCATGAAATATATTTCTTTTTTATTCCAGCGCGTTGAACTTTTGACCTGGAACATTCAACAGTTCATCCAGACACGTGGCAAAGTCGATCATGTCATTGCATTTCCATCCACTCCAGCACTGGCTCAACCACAAGGAAATGCTCCAGGTCCGCCAGTTGCCAAAGAGCCAACTCCACATCATACACCGGTTCAGAAGGCTCAAGAATGTGTTGAGAAGAAGATTTTGGACCCGATCAAGAAGGATAAAGATCACAAAGAACATAAGGATCACAAGGATCACCACAAAGACAACAAAGAGCACAAATCTCCAAAAGATCACAAGTCACCGAAAGAGCCGGAACAACATCACAAGTGCCATAAAGTTCATCCGATTCCCACGCTGGTCACAAAATCCACGACAGAGGATGGAGAAGAAGCAGAAGAGCCGAAAATGCAGGCGACGCAGAAAGTGGAGATCAAGGAGGTCAAGGAGACAGTTGTACAGAAAGAGGATAGTGTGATGACTGGAACATCAGGACCTCCACCACTTCCATCTCCAGTTCATATTCCATCACCCCTTACAAAGAAGGATAACTCGAAGGATAAGATTTTCAAGGATACAATCTCAAAGGATTCGAATTCCAAAGATACTACGGAGTTGAACTTGAAAGTTAGTAAGGAGTTGGGACTGGAAACACAATCGGCTGAAAAGGGGAAATCCGATTCGAAGGAGAGCAATTTCAAATTGATGAAAAAGCATTCGACCAATCGAAGTCAGTATTTGTGAGCCGGCTTCAAACAAGGAACCTATCAGGATTTTTTTTCAATTCCTTCTGAATGAATAAGAGCATTTTTCGATTTTGATTGCATGTCATTTTTGAGTTGTTACATTTTACCAAATTTTCAGGAAAAAGAAACGTTTAAGAAAAAGTCGGGCAAGTTGTCATTAAAAATTTGGCGTCACTTTTTTTAATCACTATTAATAACGGAAAGCAGAAAATACGTAGAAAATAAACTTCTAAAATTCAAAAAGTTCAAAAGAAATTTATTTGTTCGTGAACCGACATAGTGATGGGTTTGAGAGTCTAGGCATCACTTTTCCCCTCAATTCTTCCCTTTCCAGGTCATTCCACGCCAATCCAAGCCAGAAATTTCATGCCGAAAATAACACGCCAATTAAACAAGCAAAGAATTTTGGAAAAAATGAAATTTTTCACACAAATCTACAGTAATCTGACTAATCTGACTGCACCAAATCCTATCTCCTCCCTTATTTTAGTTTTTCCGGAAAAAAATTATCAAAATGTTCCCCAGAAAATTCTGCACAAATGTTACCTAATTAAAAAAAAACATACGATCGGTGGAATTTGAACAGGCTAGCAAAAACCTAGAAAAATTGAATTTTTCAGTTGATTTTCTAAGAAATGTAACTTCTCATTCATATCAACCTAATCGAACGTTTTAGGCTCATTTTGTGTTTTTCCTCGCTTTTATAAGTTTTACCTATTTTGAAATCAAATATTCTGACCTAGAATTTTTAAATGCCAAAAAAGCTGATTAAAAATTAGCTGATTAATTTATGCTGAAAAGCTGCGCCATGAAATCAGAAAAAAATCAAATTTCATAAATTATATTACGGTATTTCAAACTAGTGTGTCGTCTCGCGAGACTCAAGTTCAGCAAAAGTTCAGAGGAATCAGCGAATCTCGCAAAAATCAGCTACATTCGTTCAGGTTTGTTTCGCACAAAGTTCGGCAAAGTGTCGTTTCTGGATTTCTCGGAAAATTCAAGTTCAGCATTTTCACGTTATCGCATAGTTTCGCAATTTTCCAGTTCAGCATTTTCTCGTTACAGCATTGAAAAAAAAACGAAAAAAAAAGTTAACCACAGTGGGGTTCGAACCAGCGGAGTCTCACCTAATGAGTTACCCTCTTACCGCTACACCACACAACCGACATTTTCCTCTGGCGCGGAGGGCGTATAGCAGAGGGGGGAAAGTGCGCGCCCAAATCGGGCAGAATTTTCAGACGAAGATTTTCAGCTTCCTGGTGGGGTTATGACCTAGATTTTTTCGTCATCGTGTTGCGGATATCTCAAACTATCAGTACTGAAATTTTGAGCAATGTCTCAACGCCCCTCTGAAAACACTGCCCTTGTGAGACAGGCAACGGTCAGTCTTCAACACATGCTCCAAATCGCTGACCGAGTTTCCTGTGGTATTGCAGAACTTGAACTGAAAGTTCTTGTCATGCATTTTGAGGAAGTTGACAAAATTGCGGCTCTCCAAAGCTTTATCCATCTTTGACAGAATGAACCGGGCCTTCTGCGTAATCCTTTGGATCCTTGGACCAGACGAGGCTGACGACAAGGCAAAGGGCGATGAGGATTTTCATGGTTGGAGGAGAATCGGCTGAACACAGACTGAAGCTCCTGGAGAATCTCACTGGCTTATATAGAGAGTACTTTTTCTTTTACTTTTTTGGAACTGCGTGAATTTTGGACAAAAAAAATTGGTGTAAAAAATGATTTTCAAAAAAAAACTTATGACGAGGCCACGTACCAAAAAACAGAACAATTAAAAATAATTCCACGTGGCAAGATGACCTTTACTGATAACAGAATCCCATATAAGGAGAGCTCTCTGCTACAGAAGACTCCATTCCCTCATGAAGATCTGACGACGGGAATCATCGTCCCATGGTATAACATCCTTGGTCTTCGGATGTCTCCTGGAGTTTTCTGATGCCTTCTGCCACCTTCCGAAGTCTTCTGGAAACTTCTTGGCACTTCCTGGACCACAACACCAATTAGCACGACGATTATTAGAACGAAAGTGCAAGTGAGCGCTAAATTCTAATCTGTAATTCAAAATCCCTTTTTCAGATCCACTGCCTAGTCTCGAACACAGGAACGTTTCTGGAAGTTTCGATTCCGACGTGGTGGTTATCTACAGTTTCTGGTCAGTAATTGTTGCTATAAGTATCATATGTTGGATGTGGAGAAGAAGGATTGGGTTTTTTAAATTAAACTCGTAAATTAATAAAGGAAGTTGGAAGGATAATTGTTGTTTTTTTTTGCATGAATTAATATTTTCTCAAGTTTATCAAAATTATAAAGATGAACTATTTTTTGAAAAGTAACGAAACGTGTTTTTTTCAAAACTAGCGCACCCATCCAAACCGTCCACTTTAACCTCATATGTCTCGGTTCCTATGAGAGATATTAAAAATTAGTCAACTGATAAAATATTCATCATAATTTGAAAAAAGATTTTATCAGTTTACAACTTTTTGGTATCTCTCACGGAAAACAAGAAATATGAGCTTGAAGTGGACGGTCTTGGTGGCACTTTATTAGAGTGTTCACGGTATTTTGTTCTAGTATTTTTTAACCGATCATTGCTTTTCATTGCTTTTTGATTCCAAGTTCTGATATTTTTGTGACGTATGAGATTCTCCTTTTCTCTTCATTATGGTTACCATAGTATCCATAGCTGATTGTTAAAATTTTTTAACGAAAAAAGTTTCACAGATTCCTAAAAACGGAATCCCAATCATCTTGGTTTCCCACCAATCACAAAACGTGCCAAACTCAAATTTTCTCCATGTGTGTTGATTACGTGTCAAAGGCATAATCAAAGAAAAATAGACAACAGCGGTTAGTGTACGATAACGGTACACTGTGGCAATTGACACTATTTTTTTTTCCTCCGTCTCCATATCATGAGACACTGATGATGCGGGCGATCAACTAGACTGGTATTTATTAAGAAGAGAGAAAAAGGGGAGTGTTGATAAGACAGTAAATTCTCATTTCTCTTTTTCTCTTCTTGTGTTCGTGTCGATTGAGAGAATCCTTCTCTTTTTGGATTCTATTTTGATCAAGTTGTAGGCATATCATGTAAACGAGAGGAAGAAGATGGATGCATCCTGAGAATGGACATTGACCTTGTTTTTTATTCGTTTTGGGTATCTATATAAAGAGACAAGTTTATAATTTCTTTTTTCAAAATGTTTTTTACTCGTTAAAAAATAATGTTCAAGTTTTTTTTAATTCTAAAAAATACATATTCAGACAACTAATACCGTAAAACCTCCTATTACAGGGTTCTTCAATTAGAGGGGGCTCATCTATTTTTTTTTTTGGTAGATTTATCAAATACCGTGAAACCTGTTTTAAAAGTAAAACCCTCCTATTGTCCCTACTTTTTCCGGAGGGCTTTCATCGAAGAATTTGGTAAGTTCTTGATTTCAAAATTTATGAAAATTTGTCAATTTCACTAAAATTGAGCACGTTTTTGAGCAAAAATATGTTTCAACAAATGTTCAAAATTTTTTCCACTGAAAGCTTACTTAAAATTTTCATTTCAAACAAAACTTTTTTTGAGTTTTCTTATTATAGGGGTTCTTCTCTTTTTTCCACGTTTTTATCGGAGGTCCCTTCTAATACAGGTCTTACGGTAATTATTTTATAACTTTCCCATTTTCTATTTTTTGCAAAAAGGATTCAGAAAACAAAGCCATCATGGGGTTATGCACGTAATAAATTTGCAATAAAAATGGCAAATAAATACACAAAAATACTATGCACGAACGCAAATAAATTAGTTTATTTGAATCCAAAAAACGAATTTAATTGCATTATCAGCCGTGGAAATTTCCTCTCACAATTTTTTTTCGAGAGAAAATTTTTTCACGGCTGATATTGCAATCAAATTCGTTTTTTGTATGCAAATAAATAAATTTATTTGCGTTCGTGCATAGTATTTTTGTGTATTTATTTGCCATTTTTATTGCAAATTTATTACGTGCATAACCCCATCATTTTCTGATAACATCGCGTGTTAAAACTTTGATTTCTTCCAAAAGTATCTTCTTTACCTCAAAAGTACTTTCCCTTCTTATTTTTAGCGTTTCATTGGCCTTTGAACTGTTTACTTGTTATTTGTTTCATATTACTTGTTTGATATTATTTGTTTGATATTAATTAATTGCTTAACTGCTCAATCAATTAGTTGCTGATAATGATAACAATAGAACTTAGCTTCAAAAATTCCAGAAATGCTCACCGACGGTGTGGTAGATTACACCAAGGAAGGTTCGATTTTAACTGCCGAGCAACGTCAGTTTTACGAGAAAAATGGATACTTGTTGATTCGAAACTGTGTACCACAGTATGAATTGAACAGATTCAGACAGAGATTTCAGGTAATTTTTCTGGGACTTTAGATATTTATATTATTAGTTTTTGATATTTAAATTTGTAACCAAAATGAGCTAGCGGAAGTTTTAAGTTCTGACAGTTTTTAAATCTAGGTTTCTTTTCCAGGACATCTGCGAGAAAAAGGTCAAGGCTCCTGATAATATGACAGTGATGAAGGACATCTCGATTGCCAAGTCTGAATTCAAGGATGGAGAAAAAGCAATCACAAAGATTCAAGACTTTGCTGATGACCCAGTTCTCTTCGAGTACTGTAAGTATCCAGGAGTAGTGGATGTGGTGAAGGATTTGATTGGAAATCCAAAATCAACTGTTATGGCAATGCACACCATGCTCATCAATAAACCTCCAGACAATGGTGAGGGTTTTTGATTCGGATAAATATAAACATTTCAAATTAAAGGAAAACTAACCTCTCGCCACCCAATGCACCAAGACCTTCAATATTTCCCATTCCGTCCAGCTGACTTCATTTGCTGTGCATGGACTGCAATGGAGAAGATCAATAGAGCTAATGGGTGCCTGGTAGTTGTTCCAGGAACTCATAAGGGTGTTCTTCTGCCTCATGAGTATCCAAAGTGGGAGGTAAGACGATGAGAATCTCCTGATTTAGTTGGTTCGCATTTTCATTTTTCTTAGGGTGGTGTCAACAAAGCGTACCATGGAATTCAAGACTATGATCCTTCGAATCCACGTATTCATGTGGAAATGGAAGCAGGAGATACAGTATTCTTCCATCCAATTCTTATCCATGGATCCGGAGCCAATAGAACCGAAGGTAGTTTTTTAATTCACCATTTACACTAGTTTACAAAACTTTACTATGGGCAAAAATTAGGCAAAAGATGGACATATCTATATTTGGACATTTTAAGGATTCCGCAAAGCCATTTCTTGTCATTACGCCAACGATGACATCTGTCGTTACGTGAATGTGGAGGGCACAACTCAAGAGAATTTGGCGGAGGAGATCATTGAAATCGCCAAGAAGAGATTGACCAAGTATGGGTTGGACCCAAATACCGTAACACTGGATTTCGCTGACATTTGGAGAGTTCGTGCTAGAGAGGTTAATGGCACTAGATCCAATTTGTAGATAACCTAAAAATCCTGAATTTCGATATTCCTTTGTTTCATATTGTAAACTTAAAAATGTTTAATTTTTGAAAAATAAGTCACCTGTTACTTATTGATAAATCCTTTTTTAACGTGTTACCTCTGACAACTGTAGCTTTCTTAATTAGAAACCCACGTGGGGAAAATTAGAAGAAAGCCAAACTTCGAAAAAGTTATATTTCTCGCCGTCATGAAATCGTTTAGATTCCTAGCGATCTCGACACGAGGCTTTGCTAGCAGTAAGCCATTATTTTTATATTCAAGGTTTTCAAAATTTTCCCCCAGAACCCGTTGTCGACTGGACCCGCCCGGGTAACGTGTTGAGTTTGGAGCAGAAGCAGTTCTACAAGAAAAATGGGTTTCTTCTTGTTAGAAATTGTGTGGCTAGAGAGGATTTGAAAAAGTATGAAGATCGTTTTAATGTTGGTTTTCTTTCAAAATAAAGAAGTTCAAAGATTGAAGTTTAGGCGATTTGCGAGAGAAAAGTGAAGCCACCAGCGAGCATGTTGGTCATGAAAGATGTGTCGATTGCGAAAAAAGTCACACCTGACAGTGAGTTTGGAAGCGTTGTTTTTGAAACATTAAAGTTGGGGAGACATGAAAAAAAGAATGTTCTCGAAATTCCGTTTAAATATGCCCCTCGAGGAGTTGAACATGTGGGGGCGAGGATTGAGGGTGCGGCGCCGCTACCGACTGAGCCACGCGGGCAAAGACAAAGCGACAGCTGTACGCAGAGTGACATTACACCGTCACGGCAGAATGCATACCCTAACTCCAAAAAACCTCCGAAACATCTCCTGTTCCTCCACCTTTAAACAATTATATGCACAGGTGGATCGCGCAGAACACTATATGGGCGCATTGTGGCCCATACTGGGAATCCGCGCATATAGCGTTCGTTATGCCCGCTATATGGGTTGGTGGTTGCTGGTCGGTGGTGGTGGGCGTCGAGTAAGCAGGGAAAGCATATGCCCAGTCCGTGCTCGCATATAGGTTCCATATTCTCTCAACATTCTAATCGAGTGCTCGAGAACTGTAAACTTCGATCCCATATATCTCATTTCCTGTAAAAGATATCAGAAAATGATCAACTGACAAAATGTTTATTATAATATCAAAAACATGCTGTCAGTTAACAACTTTTTGATATCTTTCACAGGAACCCAGATAAATTAGCTGAAAGTTGAAAGTTAAAGGGGAAGGGGTGGATCATTCTATTATGTGTCTTCACGGAAACCTGATAGCATTTACAGAACATGTAAATGTTTTTTGCAGAAATAATAGCTTGAAACTCTTCTCTTGATATTCTCAGGATAAAATTTTTGGTTCTCAAAGAATTGTATTTATGACTGTTGACTATCGAAAAATAGTGTTATCGGTGAAAAGTAGTTAACCAAGACAGATCGGAAAACATATACAGGTGCTGGATTTTAGGCTTGGAATTCCATTAAACTTGATGGGAATTTTGTCTTTGAAAAGTTCAACATTTTCTGCAGGCTGTGTTGCGACGTTTACTCCAAAAAAAACCTGTCAAAATCCGGATTTTATGTTACCATAAAATGCCCTTATGCTCTGTCTGCTTATTTTACATCACAATATTCTATATTTCCACATGAATCGGATTTTTTTGCCCATTTAATTTGGTAATTCCGCTGAAAAAGTACACAACGACGCTCCGACATCCCGCATCGCGCGTTGTTTACCGTAAATCTACACTCAGATTTTCGATGAATTTGCAGATATTTTTGCCTATTTTTGTTCGATTTTCTTTAATTTTTCACGATTTCACAGGTTTTCTTTACAAATTTTTCACTTGCGAACTCATTTTCATCGTTTCTAGCCGTTTTCCTCGGGTTTCTACACATAAATTCCTAAAGAAATAATTATTTTAGGCCCACCGATGGATTCCAACGCCTCACATTTCTACCTAAAGCTGAAAACCAAAAGTTTTCGGCGGATAGCTACAGGTAAGAAACATGCATGACATTCAGTTTCTCACTGACTTTATTTTTTTAGAAGCGGAGCTCGGAATTCGGTGACCCCTTCACCGTCTCCACTGGCCACACGACAAGTGAAAGAAACAGCACCGACAGAAAAACGAAAAGGTTAGCGAATTTTGTGTTTGAAACGCTCGAAAATTATTCGATAAAAGAACACCTGCGAAATTGTTTTCACTGAACTTGTAAGGAGCATTCTACTCTTGTGTCTATGACTCCAGTTCTTCGGAGCTTTCGAAACATGATGAAAAACGTGCCAAGATTTGCTAGAGGTATCGCTTCACACGAAATTCAGCTCTCTCATGTATACGAATTTGCAAAAGCAGCTTCGTTTTCTAAGTACTAGGCTTGACAAATTTTTCGGTGTGAATAAGTAAAACTATCAAAAATTTTCAAAATATATTCAGTTTTTCAGAAAAAAAAACAACCAAGAGCAACTTCTCGATTGGACTGTCGTCTAATGGATATAGAGAGGGAGAAATGCGACGAAAATATCGAGTCCAAGGAGCCAGGAGACAAACATGTTAATTTTTTTTCTTTTTTCTTTTTTTTTATGTTCTTTTCACTTCATTTTTTTGTCCTTTTTATTAATTTTCAATAAATTTTTACTGGTAAACACTATTTTCAGTTCACAGAGAATATTAGGACCTGGGGGAGGGGAGGAATTGCTGCGCGGCGGCGTGGATCTTATATTCTTTAGTCGGCGCGTGAATCCTATATGCTCGCACGATGCGCCCCTATATGTTTCGTATTGCGAGCATATACGGCACCGCGCGATCCCATATAACGTTCCTCGCGATCCACCTGTGTGTGGAATATAACGATATTCAACTTGAACTCAAAAATTATAGATGAACTTTCGAAAGTAAAAAATTTCGGCTAAGGAAATGTTTCACGACGTTTCTAGGTACTGTAGAATATTAATGTAGGATACTGTAGAAAATGCGTGAGATACAAATTCTACTTACCGTAATCAACCTAAATAAACGGCCTGTCTAACTTTTAACGTCGAACCAATTTATCTCGCTTCCTGTTAAAGATATCGAAAAGTGGCCAACTGACAAATTGTTTTTGATTATATAATACACAAATGGTCAGTTGACCACTTTTTGGTATCTTCTACAGAAAATGAGATATATCGGCTCAAAGATGACGGGTAATAAAAACGTCTCAAACTCATTTCTAGGCATCGACACAATCACAAAAGTGCAAGATTTCGCCGAAGAGCCAGTGCTCTTCTCCTACTGTGAGCATCCTCATGTGACCAACGTCGTGCGTGACCTCATCGGAAGTTCTCCGGCGACTCGTATCCAAGCAATGCACACAATGCTGATCAACAAGCCACCAGACACTGGAAAACAAACGTCCCGTCATCCGATGCATCAGGATTTGATCTACTTTCCATGGCGTCCCGAGGATTTGACAATTTGTGCGTGGACCGCGATGGAGAAGGTTGGTTACTATGAATAGAAAGCCTCCCAAAAACGTGTGAAAAATAAAAGAGCGGAGCCTAAGATACAGTAACCATTTTTAATGTTTGCAAGTTTGATTTTTTTGAATTGACAATATATGAATTTGATTCAACATATAAGCTCAAATAAGCTCATCCTCCTCATCCTCTTTGAGCTCATATATCTCATTTCCTGTGAAAGATACTGAAAAATGGTAAACAAACAAAACGCTGCTAATATTATGATAAGCAATTTATCAGTTGACGACTTTTCGATATTTTTAATAGGAACCGAGATAAATTGATTCAAAGTTGACGCATCCAAAAAGGTGTAGAAAATTCCTTCTTTTTTCAGATCAACAAAAAGAACGGATGTCTCCAAGTGGTTCCTGGTTCCCAAACCGAAGGCCTCAAAGCCCACGGATATCCAGATTGGGAGGGCGGAGTCAACAAGGCTTACTACGCAATCAAAGACTACGATATGTCTCTGCCACGTGAATACGTAGAAATGGAAGCAGGGGATACTGTATTCTTCCATCCGAACTTGTTCCATGGATCCGGTACGAATAGATCGGACGGTTTCAGAAAAGCCATCTCGTGTCACTACGCGAATTATGATCATACCAAATATATCGACGTGAAGGGGACTGTTCAAGAGGTATTTAAAAAATCAATTATCGATTTTTAAAAAAATTTAATTTCCAGGAAACCGCCGACCAAATCGTCGACATCATCCGCAAACACCCTCAGCGATATTCTGTGAAACCAGGCCAAGAGGTCACTTTTGAACTCTCTTGGCGTCTTCGTTCCCGCTCTGTTCATCACGACGGAAAGGAGAATCTTTAACTACTCGATTACTATTTGTTGCACACGCTCTATTGAACTTTCTCCCAATAGAGCAAAGCGTCGGCACCTAACATGACATGCATTGCGATCACATTAATCATAACTGAAAATGAATAAAGTGTTGTGAACGAAATAATCGTTTTTGTTGTTGCTAAAAGTATGTTTAAGAAATAACTAAAAAAAATGAAACGAGAGTTGTGAAAATGAACAGAGACAACACAGGATATAAACATTTCAGATGGATTCGGGGACACAGAAAAAGAGAGACACGTGGTAGAGAGATGAAAAACGAATTGGGAAGAAGACAACGGATGGGGTCTGATTGGGGGAGAAATAGGGAAAAAAGGAACAAATTCTAATATTTAGGTCATGAACTAGAAAATTTCGTTCTTTCAATTTTTTTTTTCAAAATTACCGGTTTTGAGACTCGAATGAATTAAAATTCCGAAAAATCTATTTTTAAAAAAATCTGAAATTTTCGGAAAATTAGAACTCCAAAAGATATCGAACTTATCAAATTTGGGGATTAGAAAATTCAGAAAATTAGGTCATGACCTAAAATTTTTTTTAATTGGGTCATGGCCTAGAATATTCAAATAATTTGGTCATGGCCTAAAAAATCGATTATTTCGAAAATTTTAAATTTTTAGATTCCAGATTTTGGGATAAATAGGAATTTTTTTTTGAAATTTTTGGATTGTATCCAATTTTCGGACCCGAGTTTAAAAATTTTTGCTCAAAATAAAAATAAATTACTCCGAAAATACTGCAGATGGGGAACCGCATTTTTTTGGGGGAAAGGGACAAAAAAGGAAAAAATGAATTATCACAAAAAAAAAACAATCAATAAACCGAGCACTGTTGAGTGAAGAACAAGGCGAAAAGGTCCTGCACGGCAGTACAGTACTCCTCTTGCTCTCGCTCATTCATCTCCTCCTCAACCATTTTCGGTGTCACTTGACTCAACGGGACGGTGCGTCCTGCCACGTGTATCATGCATTCTTCCTCCTCGAATTTAGCCACGTCATCAGGATGTTGCTCATCGTCCACCTCCATTTTCACCTTGACCTCCTCATCTGGTGGCACCGCTCCTTCTTCTAGTTTCATCTGTTTCGCGGGGGGTTCCTCGATTTTGATGGGTTTCTTATCTGAATAGTTGTCGTCGCACTCGATTTCCTTCAAGTATTCTATAGATGGTCCATAGCGACGTTGGGTCAGTGATGGATCGTCTTCATCGGTTCTGGAATCATTTTAGATAATAATTTTTGGACAATTAGAAAACCTAAGCCTTAGGTCCTATGGCCATTTTAACAAGCTGGCCTAGAAAACTCAACTTGCAAAAGTTAGGCCATCACGTTGAAATGACCTAAAAATGACCTAAAATGGCCTTGCTGTGATTTCTAGGTCTTTTTAACATGGCGGCCTAACTTCTGCAAGATGAGTTTTCTAGGC
>NC_013487.2:214411-216563 GCF_000004555.2 Caenorhabditis briggsae | reverse complement strand
TTCTAGGTCTTTTTAAATGGCGGCCTAACTTCTGCAAGATGAGTTTTCTAGGCCACCACGTTAAAATGGCTTATAATGACCTCAAATGAATACTGGTGTGATTTTTAGATAATTTAACGTGGTGGCCTAACTTTTGCATGTTGGGTTTTCTAGGCCCTAGGAATCTACTCACGTGGCTTGATCCAAAATGTTATCATTGTGTGATGTTTCTCCACCTATAGCAGTGTCCTTCAGCCATTCAGGTATGATCTTCGCTTCCTCGACAGGTCCCCTGGAAAAAAAAAATTAAATATGCATTTCTCGGACACCCTGATAACCCATTATCAGTAAAAACTCACTTTGTATGATCCGCATTCAAATCCACAAACACCGAATCCCCATTCGCATAATTGATCGACGCCGCATTGTGATAAGAGTGTGCAACACCACCCAACTGAATTCTGGCACCTCCACCACCTCCTCCAGACGTGAAATCCATTTGTTGTTGTAGTTGAAGAGCCGCGGCTTTGTCGTCTTCCAGATATTTGGCTATATCCGGTTCCAGAAGATGTGGAGCCAGTTGGATGCCGTTTAGAGCGCAGATGTGCGAGTAGAGTGTGTTCATTTGTTCGTTGAATCGAGCGACGGCGGTCCTGGAAATGACGTGGCGTTTTTAGGTCATTGAGCAGCTATTCAGCGCGATCTAGGCCATTTTATCATAATGGCCTAGCTTTGGCAAGTTGAGTTTTCTAGGTCATCATGGAAAAATGCCCTAGAAATAGTCAGATAACCACCTAGTATGGTTTTAGACCATTTCAGCATGGTGGCCTAACTTTTGAGTTTTCTAGGCCACCGTGGTAAACCTAGGAAATTCAATTTAGGTCACCATGGCCTAGAAAACTCAACATGCTAAGTTAGGCCACCATGTTAAAATGGCCTAGAAATCCTTTTAGATGAATGTCAAGTCATTTTTAGACTGTTTTAACATGGTGTCCTAACTTTTGCAACTTGAGTTTTCTAGGCCACCAAGTTAAAATGGCCTAGGAAACACACCAGGTGAGTATTAGGTCATTTCTAGACCATAAAACTCGGTGCCCTAGAAAACTCAGGTTGTGAAAGTTAGGCCACCATGCTAAAATGACCTAGAGAACCCAATTTTACCTTGTTGTCCTCGACGGCACCGCTGATTCATCAGTTTGCACTTCTCCATGACACCTCCAGCAAATGAGTCGACCAGTTTCAGGATCCAGTATTCTACCAATGTCTAGTAACTGAAATTTTTGGAATTCTCAGTATATGCAAATGATCTTTATTGGCATACATCATATGTACTCTGACACGTGTTGCACTTGTAGTGAGCTCGATTCGTGTCCATTTGCTCGCGAGATTCCAGTTTTTGTCTGAAAATTTTCATATATTTTTCCAGAAATCTACAAAATCATATTTTTTGTTGATTGGAAAGTTGAGAGCCTCAAAATTTTCCAAATTTCTGCTGCGTCGCGGTCGTGCGTCGCGTGTTTCAGACGAAAACTAAAATCGGAAAGAATTGCGTCGTGTTTAGACTTATTTCAAAGCTAAAGACTTCAAAAATCGAGAAATCCAGTTATTAGGTTTTTGACTTTGAAAATCCAAAAATTCCGAAAAATAGTCATGTTTAGGCTCATTTTGTAGAGCTCCAGATTCTGAAAACGGTAAAAAATAGCCAAAATCTGGCCGTTACTGTATAAAAATCACCTCATATGATCAATTTTGTACTTGACCACATTCAACACGGCTCGATAATTGATGTAGTAGAACAGGATGGAGACCGTCCGGTTGTTCTCGTTCTTCTGTGTAAATATCCGCTCTTTGACCAGTTTCTCGTGTTTCAGTTGCTGTATAAGTTGTCGTAACTGCTTCTGATCGAACTGAAGACGTGCTTTCAGATTCTCTTCTCGAATGCACTGAGCACGCATTATGTGGTACACGATTAGGAAGTGCTCCTGCAATTTTCAAAATCGAATAACGCAAATCCGGAGGAATTTTCCCCGGGAAAAGTGGGCGGAGTCGGGAGGCGGAGCCTAAACGATTTGGAAGTGCTCCTGGAATTTTTAGCTCATTTTTTTCTGAAATCGAACTCCGACCAAAAATTTATTATCGTTTATTTTTAACCAGCCTGTTTGCGGCGCCTCCG
>NC_013487.2:212904-214341 GCF_000004555.2 Caenorhabditis briggsae | reverse complement strand
AATCCGGAGGAATTTTCCCCGGGTAAAAGTGGGCGGAGTCGGGAGGCGGAGCCTAAACGATTTGGAAGTGCTCCTGGAATTTTTAGCTCATTTTTTTCTGAAATCGAACTCCGACCAAAAATTTATTATCGTTTATTTTTAACCAGCCTGTTTGCGGCGCCTCCGGCTTTTCGAACAGCTGGCTGGTGCGCCTTTGGCGCAATTTTTGAAATTGACGGGATAGTGTTCGCGAAGGTTACTGTGGATTACTGTAGAAAACTGAATTTCTTCGTTTTTTTTGCAAACACAATCACGCCCAAATGCAGAACTACAGTAATCTACAGTAATCTTCACGGACACCATCCCGTCAAAATTCAGACAAAAAAAATCGAAAATAGCTGAAAACCCAAAAAAGGTCCAAAAATTTTGCTGAATAGTAGAAAAAATTTTTCTCTCGAAATATCACAAAAAATTCCAAGTTTTCGGAGTTTTCAGTTTTGGCGGGAATTCAAAAAATGATTCCAGAAGTTTCCAGAAAGCATTCTCCCAAATCCTTACATTCGAGAAGAAATTCTTCACCACCATCAGCAGAATCGTGTTCAGTGCCTCGGGAATCTGAAAATCGATTTTTTGAATTCTTCAATTACCCCTAATTGCTATCGCTAGTTACCTCATCGACAACCTGTGTTTCAGTGTTAACCGATGACGAGCCAGCGGCTGCCGGGCCAGATGACATGGCTGAAATTTCGAAAAATTAGGGAAAAAAATCCGGGAAATACAGAAAAATCGGAGATGTAGGTCCCCAAACGAAAAATACCGTAACCTGAAATTTTTAATTTTTCGGATTATATTTTATTGATTCTCGTGCGTTTTCAGACGAAAAATCGCTAAAAATCGAGAAACAAATCTCATAAATTAATAATATAGGTTACAGTATTTTTCGCTGTGAGACCTCCGGAATAAAATACAGGTAGAATTTTTCGCGTAGCAACGCTGGACACATTATTTAAATGCAATTTAAAAATCTATTAAAAAGCATATTATTAAGAAAGTAACAAGCAAAAAAAAAAAAAGAAAAAAAGAACGAGAGAACAATCTAACTGAGACCCTATCAACTAATTCATAGAAAAATAACAAAAAAGAGAACCCGGGAGAGAAAAAAGTCTGGAAATTAATTTTAAAAAAAAAGACGAATTATCGTCTCTCGTTCTCCGACATTTCATTCCCTCCTGAAGTGTCAACGGTGGAGCGTAGTGATCGCAAATCGCTCCGACTGATGGATTTCGGCCTTGGAATCGCTTGAACAACTCCTTCGCCACGTCACCACTTCCTCTATTCAGAACTGTCGTTTTCAGTCGTTCTCCGGTTTGCACCTCGTTGTCTTCCTCATCAAATGTCTCGTGAATGTCCAACGCAAGCATCTGGAAAATTTTTTTTCTTGTTGTTTTGAAGTGGTGG
>NC_013487.2:197057-212652 GCF_000004555.2 Caenorhabditis briggsae | reverse complement strand
ACCCGGCCTAGAACCACGTCAAATTGGCCTAGAAAACTTGCAAAAGTCAGGCCACTACGTTAAAATGGTCTAGAAATCACACCAAGTGAATGTCAGACCAACTCTGGGTTATTTTATCATGATGGCCTAGAAAAGTCAGATAGCAAAAGTTAGGCCATCACTTCAATATGGCCTGAAATTCGCCTAATATTCGGCTGGTGTGAATTAAGGTCGTTTGAAGTGGCGGCCTAGCTTTTGCAAGTTGAGTTTTTTAGGTCATGAAAATTGCAAAAGTTAGGCCACCACTTCAACATGACCTAGAAACACACCAAGGTCATGTTGAATTACTTCTAGATCATATTAACGTGGTGGCCTAGAGAATTCAACGCAACTTGCAAAAGTTAGGCCACTTTGTTCAATTGGTCTAGAAAACACACCAAATGAATATCAAACCATTTCTAGGCAATTTTACTAAGATGGCCTAGAAAATTCAACTTGCAAAAGTTAGGCCACCATAATAAAATGGCCTATTTAGAAAGCAAAATTCAAATTTTTTATAATTACCTCTGCCCACAACTTCCTATAATACATGCTCATATGTGGTTGAAGAGCAAAAATCGGCGTAAACGAGCACGGCTGATAGTCATTCTTGTTTCTCTTGAACGGGAAATACTCCTCATACATTTGTTTGTACATGTCCAACCAGAACTTTTGTTTTCGATCCTCCATCTCGTAAATCGACAAATCAAAGTCACTCCAGAACAAGGTACGGTAGGTCTCCCAGAGTGATGCTCTTGAGATGGTCAGGGCTACTGAGTTGGCGTGCTCTTCGGTGAGTGGTTGATTGGTGATGATGTGTGGGGAGCTGATGGTAGCCAGGAGGTTTGGTTTCGTCACAAACATCTGGAGGAACGTAGGGAACATGTCAGCAGCGTCCCAGTCGGAGGCGTAGAATGGAGACCATGGGATGGCGATGTCACGGTATGGCGATTGGGAGAGAAGCAGTTGAACACTTCGACCGAACTGAAAATAGGAGAAATTAGAATTTAGTTTTGAATCTCCTACAGTAGGATTTCTACTGTCCCCTCCTTACATGGAAAAGCAACTGTTGTAATTGTTGATGATGCAGAAGAGAAGGTCCATTCGCAGTTGGTGCCACTGCCGATCCAATGAAGTACACAATCTTATCCAATCCCCGTTCCTTTGACTCTGGTCTTGCCAACATCACATTCCATCCACCTCGTTTATTCTGTCTATCATACGGATCGATGTACAGCCTGCCGTAGTGTTGACCACTGAACTTGTCTCCAACAGAATAGATTCTGGCGTCAGCATGAGCTTTCTCGTATCCCTTATCAGTGATATCCTTGAATTCCAAATTGAAAATATGGCCAACGACTCCGACGATGTTTTGGAATGTGGGCCAGAATGGGAAGTGATTCATCAGGTCCAATGGGTTGACGTCGTAGTGATGTTCAGCTTCTTTTCTGCAGACGTATGGCATATCGTAGGCTTGGAGCTCTCCGGTGATTAGCTCACAGCGGGACGCCCAGGCAGACCAGGATTCCATTCGATCGATTACGACAGGACGGATGCGGCGGGTCAGACTGAAAAAAAGACAGAATTAGGAATCAATATTATTTTCGGTACAATCGAATCAATCGAAACGTGACCTAGAAAACTAGTTAGGCCACTCGTAGTTAGACCTTATTAAAATGACCTAGAAAGCTCCACTTGCGAAAGTTAGGCCATCATGCTATAATGGCCTAGAATATGGACTGGTAATTAGCATTTCATTTCTAGGCCATATAAAAATAAATTAGTGGCCTAGAAAACTCAACTTGCGTAAGTTAGTCCACTATGCTAAAATGATCTAAAAACTCACTAGATAAGTACTAAGTCAATTTGGGTTATAAAAATTGGTGGCCTAAAAAACTCGACTGACGAAAATTAGGCCACCATGTTAAAATGACTTAGAAATGGCATGACAATCTCTTGGTGTGTTTTTAGGCCATAAAAATTGGTGGCCTAGAAACCTCAAAAGCTAGGCCACCAAGTTAAAACGGCCTAGAAGTACCCAAATTTTACCATTTTTTGTTCAAAACCAAAAGCTTCAAAACTTACGCATTGATAAATCCTCTAACAGTGTCTGGCGACGCCGCCATTTTATTAGCCAATCGATGCTCGGCAACCGAAGCATAGCCAAGCGTTTTGGCTAGTCCTTCGCTGAAAATTGCTCATTTCCGGAATATATAGCCTCTCACTGCCTCTCACTTATTATGTCTCAACTCTTCAATATTGATAGAATTATTGTAGAAATCGTGATCGAAGCCAGCTTTACTCGTCCATTTCTCCCACGCCGTCGCTCTGAGTTGTCGATCACCACAGTACTGCATGAAGGGGTAGATGGTGTGGGGTGTCATACGGCCACGCCATGGTCCTGATTCCCAGCTTTGTCTGGAATTGGTTAGGAAGCATTATTTCGGGTCATAAATGAGCGATTTTTAAAAGGAAAAACGGGGTTTCGAGCAATATTTGAGCAGTTTTGAGCAATAAGTTTTGAGCAGTTTTGAGCAATACATTTTTTTTCTCAATTTAGCTCGCAAAATGATTTTTAGAGAGAATGTTTGTGATTAAATCCAGATTTTTCGTTGGTAAATGATTTTTTTTATCAGTAAATATTAAGAATTGTTTCAAACTATGAATTCTTACTCATCGACAGCTAGCTTTTGCAAAATGTGCGGTGGAGCATCCTTGATGATTTTCTTATCGTTCACAACGAACGTCTGCTGATCGTTGGTAGACATCACGCCGGTGCTGAAAATCAGATTTTCTAGAACTGCTTAGAATTTCAAAGCTTACATGTACTTGCTCCTATACTCATCGATGAATTTGCTCCATGATCCGAGCACTTTTCGGGTCTTATCATCGTGTTTGTCAAGGCCGGAAGCTTTGATCTAGAACGCAAATTTATGAATTTTCGTTTTTAGAATAAATTCACCTCCAGCAAATACCACTCAAGAAGTCTGGATTGCCACTCGGAGAGTCCGTTTTCTTTGGACTCGTAAAGCTGTTTAATGGCATCTTGGAAATCTTTATTCGTCAATTTTTCCATTTGGTCACGAGCGCACATGATTTTGATCTGAAAAAAGAAAGAATTTGGGATGCTCAGCGTCAAATTTTACATTTTCTGACTATTTTCTCACTGGGAAACTTTCAAATAAAGCGATTATTAGCCTTTTAGAACGTTCCCTAAGATTTTCTAGAAATTTTCGGCGTCAAATTTGGAATTCGCCTTAAAAATTGGATGTTTTGCATTTTTTCGTGTTGAAAATTTCTGTTAAAAAATCACTAACATGATGAAGATCGGCATCAAAAAGTTTCCTATTACAATCTGGCCAATCAGTGAGCATTTTCAGCACGAGCGTCTGAAACGCAAAATTCACATCGTACTCCTCGGTGAGCAGCGGATCGACGACGTTCTCGAATTTTCGATCTTCGGCTGGCACTGAAAATAATTGTTTTTTGTCGAAAAATATTGAATAAATGCATACAAGTCGCCAAATGCTCCATATGTTCCATTACAGTGGCTCCGTAGTCCATGAGCATTCTCACAGTTCCCTCGTACATTTCTCTGGGCTCCGCGGTCGCCAATTTCGGCCAATCTTCACTTTTCGCAATGTTACACATGAAACAGTTGTTCTCTACAGTCTCTTCCGGAATTACGGGAAATCTGAAAACTGGCATTTTTATAAAAAATTCAAAACTTTATTCCTTACACAACATAATATCCCACAACCCTTGCTGGCGTCTCATTCCCCATTTTGAACAGAATTTGACGTTTTTGCTGTCTGGGCAACACATTTTTCGATGGAATCTGTATAAAATAGCTTAGCAATAAGAAAAACTACATCTTTTGAACTGACAATCAACCCATTGGTTTGATGATGGATTCTTCTTGATAGTAGCTTTCCAATGGGTATCCGACTCGTCGATCGTAACATTTCTGTAACTATTTTTTTGATATTTTCAGGTTAAACTTCTAAAACAGTCGCTGAAAAAGTACGAAAAACGAGAGACCCCGCAAATTCCGGGGAAAAAAAACTCCGAGGAAAAAAAAACTCCGGAGAAAAGTGGGCGGAGTCGGGGGCGGAGCCTAAATATTTTTCAGTTCCGCCGTTGCATGCGTCATCGATTCCTGGACAATTTTTTTTTCCCCGGAGTTTTTTTCCCCGGAATTTCCGGGGTCTCAAAAACGATGCTAGTGGTATGCAGGCGCGCTCCACTGTCACGTGTTAGAGAGAAGAGACACAGAGAAAGTCTGTTGACACACTTTCGGTGGCGGATTGACGCAAAATCCGCTTTCGGCGGGTTTTCAAAAAAGAGACGAGCACCAGAGCGAGATGCAATTTCAGAAAATCTGACAAAAAAGGCAAATTAAAAAGAAAATCGTGACCTCAACCTAGAAAATTGGGCGGGTCAACAAGCTGGCACTGTTGGCAGCTCAGGTACATCAAAAAGGCACAAAACTAGACAGCTTTCTCGTTGACTTCTTGAAAAAAGCGTCACATATGAAAATAGGAAAATGTCGTCGTTGAACGATGAGCCAGATGAAAATAATCATATTTTCTACGATCCAGTGACAATTTTGAGACCGATTTCTCGCGCTACTGGTATTAATTTGGATCAGGTATTAGTTTTGAACGAATTTTAGAAAAATAATATTTCAAAAATAGATTTAAAAATCTCTTAAAAAGCTATGCAACAAATATTCCTCATAGAGGGCTCGAACCCGTGAGGAACCGCACCAAAACCTACAGCGTTAGCCAGTAGGCCACGCCATCGCACTGCTCAACAATCTGTAAACTGCGTATAGAAAGAAGGGGGAAAGCTTGCTTGAGCGGGAATGTCAAGCTCTCCAGCCTCAAGCATACTAGTTGGTTGACCTCCAATATTGAAAATTTCCAATTTCCAGTTAAACTTCGTGACAGTTCTTTTCTTTTCCTTTGGCTTGGGATACTGGTTCCGTCTACAGTTCCGTCAGGCAAATCGTACAACTCGTGCCGCCGTGAGCACTGGAATAGGCCTGGCTTTCACCTATTTTTGCTATGGAAAGTATGATTTTCTTTCAAACTTTTTGGGGTTAATTCCTTTTTTCCTTTTTTTTCAGTGCCATCATCCATCTATTCATCAATGGATTCGGTAGCTATATCCTGATGCTTACAGTAACCCCAAGACACGTTCATAAGTAGGTTAATATGCAATTGCGCTCTAGTGACAAACTTTCCATTCTCTAGAGCAGTATTTGCCTTTGCCATGGGATATCTTCTTTTGATACACGCCTATCGTTGGATGTATCAGAAGACGTACTGCCTGGATGTGACTGGGAGTATGATGGTAGCAGTTGGAAAGATCACACTTTTGGCATCGGCTATTACGGATGGTATGGGAAGAGAGGAATCGGAATTGAGTGCTGGACAGAAGAGAGATGCGGTCAAGAAAATTCCGAGCTTGCTGGATTTTGCATCTTACATGTTCAATTTCCAGGTAGAGTTTGAAATTCTTCATTTTGGAAAAATTAGAATTTTCCAAATTTTTAGATTCTTAGAATTAGATTCCTCGGATTTTTGAGGATTGTTACTTGTTAGGGCTCTTGAACTCTAGATGTTTGATTTTTTAGATTGCTTAAATTTTATCTTGACTTTTTAGATTTTCAGAATTTCGAAGATTCAGGATTTTTCAGGTTTTCAACATTTTTGAAATCTTAGATTTTTAGATTTTCAGAATTTTTGAAATTGTGAATTTTCAAATTTTTAGAATTTTTGGGATTCTATATTTTCAGATTTTCAGAACTTTCAAATTCTAGATTTTTGATTTTCAGTATTTTGGAAATCTAGATTTTTGAAATTTTTAGAATTTCGAAATTCTAGATTTTTTATATTTTAAAATTTTTGAAATTGTAGATTTTTTGATTTTGGATTTTCAAGATTTTTTAGATTATCAAAATTGCTGAAAGCCTATTTTTCAGATTTTTAGGATTTAAAAACTACGGAACCCTGATTCTATAATAAAACTTTTCAGACAGTAATCGTTGGTCCCATGAATCACTACTCCACCTGGTCCACTTTCTTGGATCTCCAACACGTCCCAACCAATGAAAAAACCGGAAAACCCTACGATCCCACTTCGACAGCAATGCGAAAATTTGAAATTGCGATTGGATTTTCTGTGGTTTACACAATAACCGGACCATATCTTCCAATGACATTGACTTCGGATCCAGTGATCAATGAGTACAATTTGTTTATTTGGTGGTTGATTACAGTAGCAGCATCTACAGTACACAGGCTCCCCTATTACTTTGCTTGGACTATTTGTGAGTTTTTATGAAAGAAGCTCTGAGAATATATTTTGTTTTACAGCTGATGCCATCTGCAACGTCTCCGGATTCGGTTACGATGGCCTTGACGATGAAACTGCGGAGGCCAAGTGGTCTAAGACTACAAATGTGAAACCATTGAGAGTCGAGGTAATATTCGGATCTAGGTTCAGATAAATTTAAAATTTTCCAGTTCGGTCAAAACTACAAAGAGATGGTTGACAATTGGAATATCTGGACAGTGGCGTGGCTTCGACGAGTTGTGTATGAACGAGTGGATGGTCCCTACCGTACTCTGGCGGTTTATGTGACTGGTGCCGCGTGGCATGGATTGGCTGTTGGATACTACTTCTCCTTCTTGACAAGTGCTCTGTTCACACTTACTGCGGCTACGGTATCGATTGAAAATCTTTAGATTACAAAACTAAATATTTTTCAGTTCCGCCGTTGCATGCGTCATCGATTCCTGGACAACTCAATGCACAAATTGGTCTATGATATTTTTGGAATGATTGTCTCTAAATTTGCAATCGGTTACATCCACTGGCCATTCTTCGTTATGCACTTCTGGCCGAGTATTTTTGTCTACAGGTTTTTTTTAGATTTCAGACAAATACATTTGTTTTCGTTTTTAGAAAACTCTACATGATTCCTCATCTTATCGCTCTCTTGATTTACTTCTACCTTCCTCAGATTTTCCCTCCACAGAAAAAGAGCAAGGAGATAGTGTCGAGTGCATCGAGTAGTAGCCAGCATACTGAGAAGGTAGAGTGTTGGATTAAAAAAAAAAGAAGAAAAAGAAGAAACACTTTCAGTCTGAAATCTCAACAAGACAAAGCTCCACTCGAACGGCTCTCTCCAGTCGGACTGTCATCGAAAAATAGAATCGATTGGCTCTCGTGAATCATATTGAATGGCTATTATTGTGTTTTTTTCTGAATAAACGAATTGCAATTGTGATTTCTATGTTATGATTATGACTCTTTTTTTCACATAGAATAGAAAATTCCATTTTTGTAAGCTGCAGATTCTCCATTATTGGGTTTCAGTTTCAAAGGGACCAGTCGATTGTAGAAAACTGACATCAGAACGAAGGCAATGAAAATTGTAGATGATTGGAGGATAATGACGTATTTATATCCAGTGTGTTGGAAGAGGAATCTGAAAATTGAGATTTTTTAATGTGAACATCTTGAACAAGGCTACACAATCTTGTTGTAGTGAAACCAGCTCATCAAATGCAACTGCGCTCTAAATAGAAAAAAAACGTACGTGATAATAATACTAGCCACAAATGGTGTGACACTTCCTCCGAAACTGAATAGCCCTTGCATGGTTCCTTGCTTTCTGGGACCAAGAATTTCAGAATACAATGCTGCAGCTGGAGACTCGACGAATGGAAAAGCGATTCCGAAGAAGAAAACGAATGCGAAGATATAGAGAGCCATTGGGACACGAGTGGTTGAGCTACACCAGGTGTAGGTGTCAAGACATCCTCCGACGACAGTAGTGTTGGATCCTGGAATGTGGGAAAATTGATTTGTTTTTTCGGAGATGTTGTCGATTGAGGATACAAATGATGTATGTTCCTAAATTCCAGAGATCGTACCTGGTGGCAGGAAGTTCAATGGTCCCGAATAGAACCACCATGGGTAGTTGACCAAGTGGAATGCAATAAATACAGCCAATCCGAACAGAATCTGGAGACGTTTGTCGCTGAAAATCAATAAGTTATTTTATTTTTTGAAAAAGATTATGGTTGTTTCTAGCACCTAACCAGTACAAAAATCATGATACAGATTTTTCATCTGAACCAACTCATAAAAGTCTGATCAAAAAGCAGAAACCCACATTTTTCCAATTCTCGACTTTCCAATTCCAAAGTTAGTCAGAACCGAAACTAGACAACCGGCAGATGACATTATTCCATTGTATAGAATTGCTTGAGAATCTTTCCAATTATAAAGGACGGTTGTGAGAGGAGTGGACATTCTGGAAATCAAATTTTCTGTTGTGATGGCTAGTTTCTCACAGATAAAGGATATCAAGATGATGTAAAGATAGTTCTGAAATTGCTGAAAAACTTACGCTTCAACAGTCGTAGCAATCATACTCGCAATCATGTACAGATAGATACAGATGAGTGCTGGGACCAGGTCGAATTTCGGTACAACTACATAGTTGGTCATGTCTGAAAACCTAGTTGTTTGAAGCAAACTGGTATCTTTAAAACTAACCTTTCTCATCACTGTCTTGGTTTTTATCAATAATTCCTGCGTAGTCTTCATGGAAGAAAATGAGCATCAAAACAGCTGCCAGGACACAAATGAGCGCCATAAGATATGCAGAGGCGGTATACATATCGATTTTTACAATTCCCAGATTGTAGCCTTGTTCGCCGAGGGGAGTGAAGAATGCCTAAATGTATTCGTAAAGTATATGTTTAAAAAAATTGTAAATCGAAGACTCCAACAGCTCACATTTGATGAAAGGCATAAGCGTACAAGAATCACTTTAAGATTTTTAAACAACTTACCGAGATAGCAGGTCCAAAGGAAAGTCCAAAAACGTATCCAGCAGTTCCATATGAAATAGCTTTCAGCCGATCTTTCGGAGTGGAAGCGGTTGCTCCATAGGCTCTCAAAGCCGCCAGGTTTCCAACTCCAAGTCCTGTGACTACTCTGGCAACCAGCATGTACCATTTCCCATGTTGTTGTACTTCACTAATTGCTCCATAAATTAATTGTCCAACTGCCGCAATTAGGAATCCGGTAATAGTTGGCCATTTGCACGACATTGTTTTTTGGTTCCATAGTCCGTAAAAAATATTGGACTGTAATGATAATCTGTTATTGCTTTTGGTGTTATTAGTCAACTTTTCTTTGTCTGTATATCAATACACCGGACTACCTCCTCCTTCACCAATTTAATTGTTTTAACCGACGGGTGTATGTAGGTGTGATAAATGTTTTGAACCTAAAAACAATCTAACGTATTGTTGAACATGTTCCGTAATCACCTAACAACTTTTTAATCACTTTTAGTCTCACGTGAGAAGGGGGTCGTCTTGCATCTAGAACCCAATCACGAATTTTCAAAGTACTGAAAGAGTTTGACACATTTTTCCAGCTAATTTAAAACCTCATTAGGGGAAATTATATTTCACAGGAAAGTTAAAAAAGCAGTGCTCCAAAATAACTCACAATACAACAGCCAATATTACAAGCTGCTACCACCCAACCAAAGAAATCCAAATCGGCAGTTTTGTCCAATCCAGAGAGATATGGCCACATGGACATGTAATAGACAGAAATTTGAACACCAACTACAAATTGCATCCCAATTGAAATCCACATGCCTCGCCATACTGTAGATCGTTCGTGGAGTGGGGAGTGGATGCTGGAAACAAGGATATTGGTCTGGCTATAAGCTTTTTCTTAGTACACACCTATCCAGTGAGATTCCAGGATCCTTGGACGGTAAAGAAACCTGTGATTCTGTTGGGGAGACTCCCATGATCGAATTTTTCATCTCAGAAAGTAATGTGGAAAGACGTAGCTAAAATACTGTTAATTAAGGCTTTTTAGAAATATAAACTGAATTTTAGAGTTACTAGGCAGAAATTTATGTCTGTTTTGATAATAAGGAGTAAGCGAGAGGCGGAAACAGTTGGAACTATTTGAAGTTGAACTTTAAAATCATAACAACAGAATAACAAAAAACATTCTATGTTTTTATGAACAGTGCTGAAGATTCGGCTTCAAAAAATCCAAGTTTCAGCCAAATTATGCGATTGGCCCTGAATTTGTTCATTCACTACACTTTTTCAAAATCCAGACAATTCTTTAAAAATTTTCATGAAGAATGCCATGAAAAACTATTATTTATTTGATAATTTCCAAAATTGCGAGATCATTCGGTACATACAAAACAAGAATTTCAAAAAAATGTAAAAAAAGTGATAAATTATAAAAATGAACAGGTTATTTGTGCAATGCTATTTTTCTCCGGCTGATGTCTTATGCCGTCGTCTTCTGATGATTCCATTTTTTACATGGAATAGAAAATTCCATTTTTGTAAGCTGCAGATTCTCCATTATTGGGTTTCAGTTTCAACGGGACCAGTCGATTGTAGAAAACTGCCATCAGAACGAAGGCAATGAAAATTGTAGATGATTGGAGGATAATGACGTATTTATATCCAGTGTGTTGGAAGAGGAATCTGAAAATTGAGATTTTTTAATGTGAACATCTTGAACAAGGCTACACAATCTTGTTGTAGTGAAACTAGCTCATCGAATGCAACTGCGCTCTAAATAGAAAAAATAAACGTACGTGATAATAATACTAGCCACAAATGGTGTGACACTTCCTCCGAAACTGAATAGCCCTTGCATGGTTCCTTGCTTTCTGGGACCAAGAATTTCAGAATACAATGCTGCAGCTGGAGACTCAACAAATGGAAATGCGATACCGAAGAAGAAAACGAATGCGAAGATATAGAGAGCCATTGGGACACGAGTGGTTGAGCTACACCAGGTGTAGGTGTCAAGACATCCTCCGACGACAGTAGTGTTGGATCCTGGAATGTGGGAAAATTGATTTGTTTTTTCGGAGATGTTGTCGATTGAGGATACAAATGATGTATGTTCCTAAATTCCAGAGATCGTACCTGGTGGCAGGAAGTTCAATGGTCCCGAATAGAACCACCATGGGTAGTTGACCAAGTGGAATGCTACAAATACAGCCAATCCGAACAGAATCTGGAGACGTTTGTCGCTGAAAATCAAATAGTTGTTTCAAAATATTTTTATAAAGACTCACATTTTTCCGATTCTCGACTTTCCAATTCCAAAATTAATCAAAACCGAAACGATACAAGTGACAGATTCAATGATTCCATTGTAGAGGATAGCTTGAGAATCTTTCCAATCATAAAGAACGGTTGTGAGAGGAGTAGACATTCTGAAATTTGAAATTCCTCTAGTGACGCCTAGTTTTTGACACCAGCTTACACTTCAATATTTGTGGCGATCATACTGACAATCATGTACAAATAGATACAGATGAGTGCTGGGACCAGGTCGAATTTTGGGACAACTACGTAGCTAGCCATGTCTGAAAATTTCGATTTTCGAAAAAAAAAATGTTTTTATAACATTATGCTCATTTTTAATGTTTACCGTACAACCTGATTTAGAAACGCCGGCCCTTCTATCTTTTGTGGAGCCTCTAGGATGGCACTTCAATTAGAGGGACCCTTCTGATGCATGTTTTTTGAAATGGGGGGGGAGGGGGTTTATTCCTACCGAATCGTAATATTTCTTATCAGATGTTAGCTTTATCAACTCATATAAACAAACGAACGCAATCAAAAGACAGAAATAGAAAAAAAAAGCAAGAATACAAACGGAAATGATGAATTTTATGTCATACCAAAATGCCGTATTCCAATTAACCTATTTTGTAAGAATTTGGCCAATTTTTCGAAACCATAAGGCAACGTCTTTGAGGTTTTTGTTAAATGCTTACCCTCTCAATCAGTTCTCCTTATTCTATTTTAACTGATTTAAAAAACAACTAACCTTTTTCATCACTATCCTTGCTTTTATCAATGATTCCAGCGTAGTCTTCATGGAAGAAAATGAGCATCAAAACAGCTGCAGGACACAAATGAGCGCCATAAGATATGCAGAGGCGGTATACATATCGATTTTTACAATTCCCAGATTGTAGCCTTGTTCGCCGAGGGGAGTGAAGAATGCCTAAATGTATTCGTAAAGTATATGTTTAAAAAAATTGTAAATCGAAGACTCCAACAGCTCACATTTGATGAATGACGTGAGTGTTGATTTGAATCACTTTAGGATTTTTGAACAACTTACCGAAATAGCAGGTCCAAATGAAATTCCAAAAACGTATCCAGCAGTTCCATATGAAATAGCTTTCAGCCGATCTTTTGGAGTAGAAGCTGTTGCTCCATAGGCTCTCAAAGCCGCCAGGTTTCCAACTCCAAGTCCTGTGACTACTCTGGCAACCAGCATGTACCATTTCCCATGTTGTTGTACTTCACTAATAGCTCCATACATTAATTGTCCGATTGCGGCAATTAGGAATCCGGTAATAGTTGGCCATTTGCACGACATTGTTTTTTGGTTCCATAGTCCGTAGAGAGGGTTGGACTGGAAAGATTATTCGAGTGTAAGTTAGAATTATAAGTTTTTTTCTCTTTTTCACCTCCTCAAACACGGAACTAGGTGTGCTATGAACTAAAAACAACACATAACCGTAATTTTTTGGAGCATGCTACAAGATAACATGAAAACTTTTTCACTTCCAGTTCTGCACCTAGAACCGAATTTCGAGTTTCCAAAGTACTGAAAAAGCTTCAGTTCTAATCAACTTATTTGATAACGGCAGTGATAACTGACACATTTCTTCCAAATTTTGAAGCGCTCAGGTGGAAATTGATAGATCGAGAGAAGTTAAAAGTTTTGAACAAAATAGAACTTACAATAGTACAGCCAATATTACAAGCGGCTACCACCCAGCCCAAGAAATCCATATCGGCAGTTTTGTCCAATCCAGAGAGATATGGCCACATGGACATGTAATAGACAGAAATTTGAACACCAACTACAAACTGCATTCCAATAGAAATCCACATGGCTCGCCATTCTGTAGATCGTTCGTGTAGTGGGGAGCGGATACTGGAAACGAGGATATTCTTCTAATGTTCCATGATCCCTCCGGAGGGCCCTTCCATTAGAGGATCCCTTCCAATAAAGGGTTCTTCTAATACATGTTTTATTGTAGTTTGGTCATCTCGTAACTAATAAATCTGGTCTGGCAATAAACCTTTTCTAGTACTTACCTGTCCAGTGAGATTTCAGAATCCTTGGAGGGTAGAGAGATTTGTGAATCGGAAGGGTAGACTCCCATAGCTGGAAATTTATGGGAAATTATTGTGCAAAAGGCGGTTTTAGAAACTGAAACAAAATCTAAAAGGAACTAGACAGAAACTGATGTCTGTTTTGATTATAAGTGATAAGAAAGAGCAGTAACCAGTCTGATAACCATTTTGGCTCCACAGGTATATAAAAACAGAATAATCAAAAAACAGTTAGGATACTGTAATCTTCAAAGCTAAAAAAATCGGAATCGAAAGTTCTAAATGATAGGGGCGACATAATGGGAAATGTAACGCTCTCTCTGTTCTTATCTTATCACTTCCCTCCCTCCTCTAATACCCTTTTTCTACTATACCCTTATCAATTTTCTGACTTGTCCAAAAAGAAAAAAAAAATGCGAAAAGTGTGAAAAATACGCATGTAATTAGAGAAAAACAGGTACTAGGTACATGGTGGAAATACTTTGAGGAGGACAATCAGGTGATGACGGAGGAGGCGGCGGCATGTGTGTCTTTAACTGAACCTGAAAATTTTAAGACAAATTGAACAAATTATGATAAGAGAAAAGAGGAAAGGTTATGATGCGCCTTCACATGTTTTACAGACAAAGTGAGGTGAGAAGTCAAACTTTTTGAAATGTAATGCAAATTCTAATATTTAGGTTATAATTTTCTAGTTTAACAAACATCTTGAAACAGTTAGTTTTTTGAATATCGGCAGTGTTACTGGGAACAAGAACTGATTGAGAATTGCACATTTTCTATTTGTGAAAGGGACCTGAATTTCGACTGACAATGAGACTAAAACCAAAATTGAATAGGAAAATTGTGTTCCCGTTGTGCATACATTTTCGAATCAAACTTTTATTATTGCGTTTTTCAGAATATGTACAGTACCGTTCAATAAAATGTACATAAGCATTTGCTTAATTACTTGAAAATTTAAACGCTGTATTAAAAGGTGTGTCTTTCAGGATTCGGGGTGTCTTGTTTCGGGGTGAAGGGGTGTCTTTCAGGATACCTGAAAAACTGAGAATATTCAAAAAATTCTCTAAACAAAGCCTGTTTCACACCATCTAAAATTTTCTCAGGGACTGGAAACTTGACAGCCGAGCTTCAGCATCCTGAAAATAGCTGAAAATCACTTGAAAATATGTTTCTATCAATTTTATTAAACGGTACTGTAGATATTTTCTGTTTGTGAAAGAAACCTGAAAATATTATTTTTGCTGAATGAAATTAAAACCAAAATTGAATAGGTAACATTTTTTTCATTTCTGTGAATACATTTTAATTCAAACTTTTAATACTGCCTTTAGTAGAAACTATTTCCATCAAAAGAAATAGGTTTTTGTTCAATTATTAGAATATTTTTCATTAAAAAAATACAGTTGCCCACAATTCGAATGAGTTTTTGACTTGGATGACTTTTAAAACTTATCATTGCTTCTTTTCCCAGTATCTCTCATTATTTTCTCCCTTTTCACCGTCATTGAGTGATCTATCGACCCTGAACACCCCATCGAAAGAAGTGATCGAAAACGAAAATGATGGATTGATAGTGAGAATATTTTTCCCAGTTAGAGATAGAGATAAGCGGAACTATCTTTAAAAGACACAAGATGAAGAATTGAGGGGGTTTCATTTGCAAAAAGAAACGATATGATCTGTGTTTTCTTATTTTCTTGATCAGAATGTAGATCGTATCGGAACAAATTTGTAAATAGAAAATTTAGAATGGGGGATCAAATGATCAGGCAGCTATCATTTCCTATTTTCTGCAAAAAAAAAACAAGATATTCAGAAAGTTTGGAATAACCCGAAATGGAACTACTGTCAACCTCAAACCGTCAACTTTGAGCTCATATAGCTCATTTCCTGTCAAATATATCAAAAATTAGTTAACAGACAAAATGTTCATCATAATATCACAAATATTTCATCAGTTAGCCACGTTTTGATATCTTCTATCAGAAGCGAGATGAATGGGCTCAAAATTAGGGTCCCCTCAAATTAATTGTAATACGTATGAGTAAAGCCGAAGATAGACCGCCGCTGATCTGTCCAGACTTTGAGCTCAAATATCTCATTTCCTGTAGAAGGAAGGTTTCAATTTGGGCGGATGAAGAAGCGGGCTAGCCGCCACCCACCCGGGGGGCTCCCACCCGCGGCCCCCCGCGGCCCCTCGCAATTAAATGCGTGTGAATTTTAATAAAATTTAAAAGGATAATCACGTATTTTCCAAGAAAAACTGAGTTTCTCAAATCAAAAAACTACAAAAAAGATAATATTTTCCTCACGTAAATATTCGCGGGGGGTCAACGGGG
>NC_013487.2:111460-196263 GCF_000004555.2 Caenorhabditis briggsae | reverse complement strand
CCCCGGGTGGGTGCGGGCGGGTGAATCGCCCCTCCCCCCCCAAATGGAAACCCTAGTAGAAGATATCAGAAATCGTTTAATAGTCAAAATGCTTATCATAATATCAAACTTATTTTATCAGTTTACAACTTTTTGATATCTTTCACAGGAACCGGTCCGTTAAGTACCTGGTCCGTTAAGTACCTGGTCCGTTAAGACTAGCGTCCTCGGCCTACGGCCGACTCCGCTAGGCGCGGCTATGCAGCGCAATTAGGTGGAATCAGATGCAGGGCCCTGGCTCAGTGGAATCAGTTGATTCATATTTTAGTCTGTTCTCCCTTCGCTCGCTCCGCTCGCTCAGGTCGAATAGACCGGACAGGACCTTCGGCCCTGTAACATGTGCCCCAAAAAAATTCATTAATTTTTCATTAAAAACCTATTAACTCTTTTAATTTTCGAGCAAATCCAGTTTTCCAGTTTTTTCGAAAAAAATCCAGTTTTTCAAATCCAGTTTTTTTCGAGCAAATCTTCCTTCCATTGTCTGAAATATTTTCTTCTTTTTTTCAGATCATCTGATAGATTGTTAGACTTATCGAAAATTTGAAAACAAGATCACTGACATTCAAAAAGTACGTAAGAACGGGAACACGAGTCTAATGTGATGGATGAGTGGTTGTCTGAACTTGACTTGATCGCTAATAACTTCCCAAATAACTTCTTTTAAAAATCAGCTGAAATTCGAATGAAAAACACGCTCTTTTTGTCGTTCGATGATTCCATTTTGTGAGTAAATTAACGAGATTATGGAGTCTGAAAAATACCAGGAAGAAAAATGAGTGATTTTAAAATAGTGTTGATTTATTAAAACTGGAAAATTACAGTTTTAGAAGAAGAATCATAAATGGTGAAATATTAAAAATGAAGGAAAGACAAAATGAGAAAAAAAAGATAAAATGGGGGAAGGATAAAATAGGGAAGAAAACAGGGGAAATGATTGTAAAAATATTTCTTTACCCCAGGCATCTTGAAAATACTTCTATGTCTCACAATGTCCAAATCTGCCATTCTTCATCGAATTCCTCTCAACTCAGCAAAAAACCGCAGCAGTTGTGCAGCATTTGTACCTCTAACAACAGTTGCGCCACGCTTTCACTACAGTTATGCAGCAAGTTAGGCAAGTTGTTGGAGTGCGACAATGATACAGCACGGAAACAGCATCTGTATACCGTACACCCTTGCGCGGCTGTAGAGGTGTATTGTCGAATTAAAAAAAGTGGGACCTGAAAATTTGAAAGGCGTAGCTTTTTTTGATCTACGAAAAGTGCAGCAAAAACGTAATATTTCAGATTTTCACCTCGTTCGAGCTACTTTCGCAATTAAGTTCGGTTTTCCAATGAAAAACGCAACAAAAACAGATTCTAAAGATGCTAGCGATCATTTTCCTACCAAGAAATCTGAATTTTGTTCAGAAAATCCCACTAAATTCACAGAAATAAGTTTCGTTTACTACCGTAGTGTTTCTGGGGCAAGGCCTCGAAAATTGACCGGGAAGCCGCCCGCGAAATTTTCCAGGTCCCACTTTTTTTTTATTCGACAATAGAGGTATGAGAACTACGACACACGCCCATCAACGAAATTTTTGAATAGTGCTCGACAGGATTCCTCAAGAATATATTAATTTCTATGTTTTTTGTTTTATTTTTCTAATATAAATAATTGTTATATCAATAAACATTGTGATATTAAATTGTATCAAATGCGTTTATATCAGCGAGATATAAATAGTAGAATGCGAGGATTCGCGCGGCCGCCGCTAGGTACGATACAGCATTTGCGCAGCATCTGTAGCACTTTTCCCCTACAGTTCCACAGCATTTGCGCAACAGTTTCAGGGTCGACGGGCGCCTGTTGCGCAAGTGATGCACAACTGTTGCGGTTTTTTGCTGAGAATATTTCCTCCGAACAGTCAGAATGAGTTCTCTGAACAAATGTTTGGCACACAAGCTGCAAATGCTTTGATCCATAAAGGTATTGGCAAATGAGTACTGCCCGGAGTTTGCTGAGAATTGATAATGAAATCCGCTGATTTCGGAAACGACGTCCTATTTCTTTCTGATTTTTTCAACTTATATTTTCTGTTTCAAAGTTGTTCAATAATTTTTTGAATGGTTGAAAAATTTACTGTGTTATAAATCACCAGACAATACGGTGATCTTTCACTGCTGAACATTTGCCCTTAGAAGTTCGGATATTTGAAAAGCCTTTTCACGTTGCCCGTGTCAGGAATTATTCCATCCGTGTTTCATTCTCATGTCATTTTTCTCCTGATTTCTTTTAACATTTTGGCACTCTTCTAGAATCACGGAACGAAAAAAAAAATCACGGAACGAAAAAAAGCACGGAACGAAAAATAGAATCACGGAACGAAAATTTTGGGTAATCCAAGAAAACTGCTACCGTAAAACCTCTAATAGAACGACACCCGGATCGTCCACTTTGAGCCTATATATCTCATTTTCTGTGAAAGATATCAAAAAGTGGCTAACTAGTAAAATGTTGCTGATATCCTGATAAACATTTTACTAGTTAACCACTTTTTGATATCTTNCAAAAGAAGTGAGANANANAGGCNCNNAGTGNNCGATCCGGCTGTCGTTCTATTAGAGGTTTTACGGTATCTTCTTTACTTTGACAAGTAGTATCCGTAATACTACTTTGGCATCAATTTTACTTTTTCCAATACCCAAGGTATACTAAAAAGGGTATATCAATTTCTTAAGATACGCTAGTTAACAAGTTACATAGGACCTGTAGAACATCTGAAAACTCAGTTTAAAGCTACATCGAGCAGTTATTGAGCTTGCTGGCATTTTAGGGTGTTTCAGATAAAAGAAGCATGGCGTTTCAGCCTGAAAGATCCTGAAAGAAGTGGTTGAAAAAAGCTTCCTCAACCCAAAAATATCATCGAATTTTTGAAAAATAAAAAATCCGAGGCAAGAAATTTCATGCCACGATTTCTACTCAATTTGGCCCAAGACTATTCTTTTTCCGGACCAATATTTTGTTCCAAGAAGACTAATTTTGAATTAGAAAAGATTTCTTCAATTATAGGATTAGGCTGAACCAAAATGTTTCCTTCATGTGGGACACCCAAAAAACGATGGGAAGTTTGATAACTCTGCTCGTTGCAGCCTCTAACTCTCATATGTCCCATGATCCTCAGAACACCTGGGAAAGGTCCTATGTAACCTATTAACCATGTACGCTATCAACTAGTGTACCTTAAGGACTCAATATACCACATTTCGGGTGTCATTTTGTATACTGAGCAAAAAAAATGTAATGTCAAGGTTAGATCTCTGGATAGTACTTGAATGAAGGTCCTAGCAATTTTTGGATTACCCAAAATTTTCGTTCCGTGATTTTATTTTTCGTTCCGTGATTTTTTTTTGTTCCGTGATTTTTTGTTCCGTGATTTTTTTTTTCGTTCCTTGATTCTAGAAGAGTGCCTTTTTTCGCGCCGTTTTTTTTGGTCGCATGCCACAAATTCGTAAGACTCGGCTGTTCGTTTCAAAGCTTTCGTGTCGAGACCAAAGCCTGTGCGTTAGAGCGCATTAACAAGCATTTTACAAGACGTTCCGAAAAAAAACGCCGTGCGGCAGGTCGTGGCTTCAGAAAAAAATATTTGAAGAAGCCGTGGCCGGCCCAGGCTAGCCGTGCGACTTCTCATGGCTTTTCAAAAGAATCTTTTCATGAGAAACATAGTTTTTTTTGAAATGTAGGACAAAAAAATATAAATTCTTCAAACACGAATTGATTTTCACTTCACGCTTTTTTTAAAGGCTAGCCGCGGCTGGCCTCGGCTATCCGCGGATTTTCCCGGCTTTCACACAAAAGCCGCGGCCGGGCTCGGCCTCAAAAATCGAGCCGCGACTGGTCGTGGCCGCGGCCGGACGGCATTTTACACAGCCTTGAAAACAGTTACAATAAGCTCTCTGAGCAAATTTTTGACACAAAGACTGAGTAAGCTTTTGAATATAGTAGACATTGGCAAAGTTGATTAGAAAATTCGCCGATTTCGAAATCGATGTCTGAAGATTGTTCGGTTTTATGAAGACTTTTGAAATGTTCAAACAGAAAACTTGCAAATACATATAAATTTCAACTTATATTTTCTGTTTCAAAGTGGTCCAATAATCTTTTCAAATAGAGAAAACAATTACTGGGTTGTATATAACTAGACATCAATTCCTGAACTTTCTTCTCGGATCTTGCTTTCTTTTTTCTTCATAAACGATACCTTCCTTTTCAAACACGTATTTAATATCTTTTTATCCCGGTGTATTTTCGTCCACCTGAAAAAATTGAAAAAACAAGCTGACAGTTAAAAATTTTTTCTATCATACGCCACTATTAAAAAAGTCCAATTAAAAAACATAGCGAACTAGAAAAGTTTAAAACAGTTTCGATTAATATGAACTTTTCCAGGACACCCAAAAACTTCATTTTAGTAAGCATCAGACTATTGTAAAAATATATCCTAAAAACCGGAAAAATGTTAAGAAATCATACTTTCCGTTTCAAATTGTTTTGATAATTTTTCCTTTTTTATCAGCAATTCGGTACACTCTCTATTCTCAAACTTTGGATTGTTCATTTCTATCCTCCTTTTGGATGTTACCGTCTTTTCTCTCCATAAACAATTTCTCGCTTGTCAGTGACAAGTTGTCACATATATACTTGATGTCTTTTGATTTCGGTGTATTATCAACCAACTGAAAATAGGAAAACAATCTGAAGGTTTTGAAAAGTTTTTCAATCATACCTTTTAAAAATGTCCAATTTTTCAAAATTTTTGCATAGCGAACTTTAAAAAAAGTTTAATAAAAAACAGTTTCTTTCAATTTCAAACATTTTCAGAAAACACAAAAAAGATTCATTTTAATAAATATCAGATTTTTCTGAAGACATATTTCAATAAAACTGGAAAAGTTAACAAAACCATATTTTGTGTTTCAAGGAGTTCCGATCATTTTTCCTTTTTTTAATCAGCAATGGTGCAATCGGTCCCATCGTACAATCGTCATTCTCAAAATTCGGATTGTATGTGACCAGATAATGTGAGACCGCTCATTCTTGTATGCTCTTTAAGGATCGCGTTTGATCATCTCCCCCATGAACAAGAAATATGTTTGTATTCGATTTTTTTATTCCATTGTATTTTCGGCAACCTGGAAATAAGAAAACAATTAAAACATTTTTAACATCATACCCTCACCAATTGAAAGAAAAATTAGCAAACTTGAAAAAAAAAACTTAAAAACTGTTTCGATAAACTTGAAAAACTTGTTTTAGTAATTGTCTGATTTTAGGAAAATCTATCCAAATATATCCGGAAAGTTTAACAAAAGTATATTTTCGGTTTCAAATTGTTTTTATAATTCTTCCAATTGGGAACACATCTAATGATAAAATAGGAAGGGATAAAATGATGAATTTGAAAAATAGTTCATGAAACACAAAAACTTCACAACTGTCATGTTTTTGAAAAAGTCCATCCTATTAAAACCAAAAACTAAAACTCAGAGAAAAGGTTCATTGAACTTGAAAAATTGAAAAATTAAAAATTTTGAAAGAATACATCAAAGCTTTTAATTTTCATTGTCCTGTGGTCTGCTATTCACATGTTGAAATTAATTTTGTGCATTTTCGAATTAGCTTTTCCTTTTATTCTAACCTCTTTCTCCAAAAAAATATTATCATATCAATTCTAAACTTCGATCAAATTTTGAAATATTCTGAAATGTTATCTTGTCAAGTTCTCCTTGTTTTTGTGCTCAAAAGCAAAAAAAAAGTGAAAACGAAAACGAAAAGAAGAAATTCCCAATTTCATTCCCTCTCAGCGTTTCTTCCTTTCAAAAAGCTCATCGATATTCCTTACTCGTATCCCTCATAGACAGAAAAATAAGATGCTCCATGAGATTCTGCAAATATTTTCACAAGATTTTTTTGTGTCTTGAGCTTTTGGTATCTTGGAATCTGGATTCTGAAGTTTTTGATTTTGGGTTTCTAAAAAATCAAAAATATCTTTTTTGTTCCCATGAAGTCGTGGGATTTCCACTTTCCCAGGAAAAGCATGCAACAATCCTGAAAATCTTCCTTTTTGATTCAGAGCTAACATATACCTGCATCTAGTTTCGAATATTTACTTTGCTGGAAAACCACGTATTCTCCGGAATGCTTTGTTTTTTTTCTTTAATTTATATAGCAAATACAGATCTCATGACGCTTCTCCGAAATTTCATTAGTGCATTCCCATCCATTTCTATTTTCATTTCACCTATATTTGACCTACCCTCCCAAAGGAGCTGAAAATTGTTTACGTCAATAGCTCTCTCCTTTCTGCTCCTTAACTAACTAACCAAAAAGATGGGCGGTTCGAGATAACCACCGTAAACTATCAAATACACCGTAAACTATCAAATAGAAAGCCACTCAAGTCGTTCATTTCAACCCATTTTATCTCTGACAGATCAAAAAGTTAACAACTGATAAAATTTGGTTGACATTATGATAAACATTTTGTCAGTTGACCACTTTTTGATATCTTTCACAGAAAATGAGATCTATGAACTCAAAGTTGATAGTGTGGGTGCCCTTCTATTACAGGTTTTACTGTAGTTACAAAAAATCCAGCAAGGTTTATTTTCCAATAGGAAAAGAGTCGAATTGAAAAAAACAGATTGTATTAATTTTGACAACCATCTGAAACTGTAAAATTTTTTACTTTTTTTTTGGTAAAAATCGGAAAATTCGTTTCTCGTCATCTGTTTATCATAACCTCATCAACATAACTATCATCTCAAATTGTTCTCAATTATCTTCATCAAAATTTTAACAAATGTATTTTTAAAAATTATTTTCCATCCCCATTCGAAAAAGTAGTTTCTTTCGAAACTTTCCAATTTTTCTGATCTTAGAAAAATGCTTTCTCTCTCTTTTTGCATTTTGATTTTAGAAATCTTGAGTTCTCTTGTCCCCAAAGGAAGAGGACAAAATATAGGAAGAAGATGGATTCTTTTTTCTTTGATTTAATTGCTTTTTTCCTTTTTCTTCCCGTTTTTCCGGATTGAAGAATTTTCATTTCAATTCAGAATGTTGTGGGTTTTCAAAGTTTAGGAAAGTGTAGAGTTGAAAAATTCATATTTTGAGAATTACGAACCTTTCGAGTTTCAAGACATTGCGCTACTCCAATCGAGACTTTTAGATTTCTTGGAGTTATGCTTACTTTGAAACATTTAAAAATGTTAAAAAATCTGAATATCCTTTTCATGAATTCTTCTCCAAAACTTGAAGGAACCTCTCTCAAACTGAAATAATATCTCAAATTTCAAGAATAAGTTGTTTTGATCATAGTTGCAAGCGGGCTGGTCCAGGCGGGTGGCGGGCCGGCTGATAAATTTGTCTCTAAATCGAGATATTCAGATGGCTTTGGTACCAAATGATATATCTCGAAAGGGCCCATGACGCTTGTATCATTTCAGTCGGATTCCGGTTCGATAACATGTCGAAAAATGTGTTTTTTGTAAAGTTGGTCGAAAATTGTCATTCAAGCCCAGGTTGTGACATGTTACCGAAACGGAATTAGGTCTGAATGATATAGGCGCGATGAGCCCTGTCGAGATCTATCATTTGGTACTAAAACTGTCTGAATATCTCTTTTTAGAGACGAGTTATCAGCCGGCCCGCCACCTGCCCGGGCCGACCAACTATGGTTTTGATATCGAGTTTCTCTGGTTTTGATTTGCACTTTTTTAAATAAATTTTTTCGATCACCCAATATAATTTTCCTTATTGTTAGAAATCCAATTTTTTCCAATGAGTTATTCCTCCACAAATGTTTCTTGCTACATTTCTTTGCATCATATTTATTGACAAAAAAAGAAAAGGTGAAAGAGATTAAGAAATTGGATATCCAATGGGGGATTATAATTGGAATTATACCATTTTTTTTCTTTCAAATATTCATGTTTCTCTCCTTCCGTTTGTTCTAGTGTGTTCTGCTCCAATCTCCTATTCAAGGGTCCAGGTACAAAATATCAACCAACAAAATGAGCAACTTCTCTTACATTCTTCCCAAAATTGCAGGAATGGCTGCTCAAAAATGATAGAATAACACAAAAAATTGGGGATTAAGGATCAAGAACTAAACGAAAAAAAACAAGACTCTTATTTTTTTTTATTAATTGTTTTTATTTTTATTCCCCTCAAGTATTCTTGTTCTTGAGAGATGTCCACGAATAACAAAGAAATTTCCTGAATTCCCCGAAAAAGTTTTTGCCGGATGCAAAACTTTTTCACCCAATTTCCGATTTTGTTATCACCTGCTCCATTTCCAATCACTTCAGTACTTTTCCAGTCTAGGGTTAATATCCGGTCGATATCACCGGTCGACACACTTTTGCATGACATTGGTATTTTTGGAAATTCTGAAATACTATTTTCCATGTTCCAGAATTAATTGAAATATGAAACCTGGTAATTGTTTATCGAAACAAGCAAAGGGAAAATCATATCTACTATTGAATCTCCTTGAATTTTGACCCCAATAACTCTTCCTCCTTCTCTCTCCTCTCGAGTCCAAAAATTGAATCCCCAAGGTCAATGTCAACAGACACATCCATACATGAGAATCTCAAAACGGACCCCGAATCGAGTTTTCACGCACAAATGCTCATAATTTTTTTCGGCTCCTCCAAAAAAGTTGTGAAATTTTGAAGTGTGAAGAAGAACGAAACTGACGACACATTCCTTTTTATGGTTAGATTTCTAGGAACTTGTGTGTTCAGGAGTTTTGTATACCGTAAAACCTGTAATAGAAGTACCCCTTGACTTTCAACTTTGAGCTCAATTATCTCGGTTCCTGATAAAGTTATAAAAAATGTTTTAACTGATAAATCGTTTATCATGATAGCAGAAACAATTTATTAGTTGACAAGTTTTTTACATCTTTATCAGGAACCGAGATAAATGGGCTCAAAGTTGAAAGTCAGGGGGCACTTCTATTACAGGTTTTACGGTAATTATGAAAAGTAATTCAATCTTCCTTGCGAACATGTTCCAATCCATTACCATCCCACACCTTTTTAGTTCCATTTTCTAGTTATGTGTGTATGACTCGTTATTTTTAGACAAGAAAAAAATTTTCAATGCAGACTTCTGTGTTTTATACCCACAATCGATGTATTATTACAGAGAAATTCCTCATGCTATTCCAATCCATTACCCTCTCTTCCATTATTAGTTCCATTTTCTAGTTTTGTGTGTATGATTCGTTATTTTTAAACTAGAAAAATTTTAATGTGAAAATTTCTGTTTCTGAAAAGCGATGAGAATAATATCGGTAAAAGTAAAACATTGGTTTCTCACATCAATTTCGCTTTGATTTGCAATTTGCAGTTTCACTTTGTTCTCTATTTGAAAGGATTTTCTTTTTTTTTATTCAGTTCGAGTTATGCCGAAACGAAAAGTTTTCTTAAAAAAATTCCTAAAAGTTCAGAAGCTTATAAATTATACACCATCTCACCTCCAAAAAAAACATTTTCCGCTCCTTTTACTGCTTCGCAAGGTTTCGAATGTTATAAAACACCTCTCAATATTACAAAATCAGAAACATTTTTCAGTTTCACTGCTTCCTGAAATCATGAACTTATCTTCAAAAATATTCTTTCCATTATTTACACTCTCAAACAAATCTAGCCAGTTTGACCGAATTTTCTAAATCCTAAGTTTTTTAATATATATGTCTTAAATACTATTCTAGAATTTTCAGATAAAATTTTTAATTTGGTTTTTTTTGGAAATGTGGAAAATCAAATATTGAAAATCCTTAAATCTATTCCTCCGTTTTTTCCAATTTTTTCCACTCTCATTTTTTTGTCACGAAACCTGCTATACCGAATCATTTATGCATAAACCTCAGGTTCCGTGCATGACACTTTTTCTTCCTTCTCCTTTTTCCCAAACCCCTGATTTCCTCCTTTTTCTATGATCCAAGGTCCAAATTTGGGTTTTCATGACGAATTTTTTTTTCGGGAATATTCAGGGGAGGGGTATCAGAAAACGAAAAAAGAAAAAAAATCGTATGAAAGATGAGAAGGGGGAAGACCTAACTCGATTTTTTTCTTTGCCGCTTGCCTCGCGTTTTGAGCCGTTTTGAGTCATGATGTACTCCTTTTTCCACGGATATCCAGACAGATGAGATTTTTTTTGGGATTATATCTACATGAACACATTTTTTGACTTATTTTTGATCACTGAGATGTTTGAGTTTTTTTTTGACAAGAAGGTTTTGGCTTACATTGTCTGTTTCTGAAATGTGTTTTGTTGTGTTACTTGGGAATTGATTGTTGAGTCTTAATTTTTTTTGCATAAAGTTAATGTCATCCCAAATTAGTTGCAAATAGTATAGTTGACTAGCGCAAAAAGCTGAAAATCAACTCAAAAACATAGTTATATATATATTTTATGAACCAGCACTGTATATACCGTAAACACTCTAATAGAACGCCACCTGGACCGTCCAATTTGAGCTAATTATCTCACTTCTTCTGAAAGATATCAAAAAGTTGTTAACTCATAACATGTTTATCAGGATATCAGCAACATTTTATTAGTTAGCCACTTTTTAATATCTTTCCCAGAAAATGAGATACATGGGCTCAAATTTGACGATTCGGGTGGCGCTCTATTAGAGTGTTTACGGTAAATGCTCCTTACTGAAAATCGAACTTCTTCATGAACTCAAACAGACTTATTCATTTTCTATTGTGGACCCAAAAGTTCTCCCATTTTCACACCCTCCCATCTGTGAGGACAAAAAGTTTGTCCGGAAATTGAAGCGTGGTTGGAGAATGGAAAATTGAAAGTTGGGGGAGCTCACACTTCATTAAACCCCCCCCCCCTCTCTCTCTCTCTCTCTCTCTCTCTCTCTCTCAATAATACTAAAAATTGAGTTAGCTAGCGTGTGGCGCTTCTCATTTTATCCTCCCCCACCATATTACCCATGTTTAGAGATCCTGAATGAGAAAGAATACATTTTTGACGCCTCACTTGTCATTTTTTGTGTGTTACTATTAGTTAGGAATGATGTATTTGTGAAAATAAACGTAAACGGGAGCAAAGGAAGTTGAAAAGAATAAAGTATGGGAGAACTGAAAAAAAACAATGAGAGAAAAAAATTGAGTATAGACCAAGAGATTTCGTGAACCCATATGATTCAAAAAATATGGAGTCAAATGGAACCGGCAATTTTTACGCTCAAAGCAGGAAAATCCCCAAGATTCATATCTTGGAATTTCATATTAATTTTCAACTTCAAAAATTTAGAAATTCAATTTTTTTGCTTTCATTGTTCCAAATGTTTCTTTTCTCTCCCCAAAAATCCAACCCTTTCAAAAAGTCTCCATCTGATATTATTTTTTTCTAATCTAGTGTGACCACTTTTTTTGTTAAAAAAACCCATTGTTTCATTCTGTCTGGAAACTTGGTTCCACTTGGAAACTTGATTGGATAGAGTTTTGGGAACTTGAGCAAGAATATTAGTGATAAAAATTACATTTTCAAAAACTCTAGATTTTCCGAAGATTTTGGATTTGATCAATCGTCAACATATTTTTTGGAATCAAATTCAAACGCATTGATAATTTTATTTCAATTCTACAAGTGCATTTTGAATCAATATTTCAAATGGAATCATTTTAGAGGCACTAAGTTCATACCACCAACAAAATTATCAGAAATCATCCAAAAAACTCAATTCCGAAACAGTTAACTTTTTGGTTCTTCCCTTCTTTATTTTCTTTTTCCAAAGTTATTACCTTTGGTCCTTGAACTTTTCTTCCTTACTCTCTATATCATTTTTTATTGTTTTGGTGCTATTTTTTGTCCAAGACCTCCGTAAACTTTATATAGACCTTTATATAGACCCTCCCTGTTTTATGATCTTACTATAGGTCTTTGAACCAGAAGACGTTACTTTTTTTTCAAGCGAATTCACTAGGTTCGCACTGTAGCTTTCGAGCTTTAAGGAGTGTTTACATCTTAATCAGAGCATGTGTTCTCGAGGAAGTAAGCAGTTTCGCTTCTTTTGTTTTTTGCTTGAAGTTTTGACAAGTTCCAAATCAGGTACATATTTCAAGAATCATCAAGAAACAGGAAATTTTCAGATTCAATTCTTTAAACTCTCCTAGTCCCAATTTATGCTGTAAAATTATTAGGTTGAGCGAAAAGTCTTCGTAATTTTTTTTGGACCGTCATATCTCAGCTTTGATTTAACTTTTTATCATTCTGTTTTTCCTATATTGTAGTACCAGCTGTGCATTCTTAAAAGATTTGTTAAAGTTACCGACGGCGTTCATAAAGACCGAGAATTCGCCCAGAGACCACCATGCTCTCAGGAGTGTTTTTTGTTCGGGTTTCTCCAAGGTCACAAATGCAGTGTAGCTTGTCGTAAATTGTGTACAGTGCTAGACCACAACTATATGTCCTACACTACAATAAAGTTTTGGTTCAAAAGATTCTCCGAAGAGATCTACGATCTCGAAGTCTGGCCTACCATGTGTTGATCTCAACGGGGATACCTCTAGAGCGCTAGAAGAAGAACCAAGAGCAACGTCCCGCGAGCTTGCAGCAAGTTTCAATCATCCTCACAGAACCATAATTGATCATCTTCACGAATCTGGATACCAAAGTTTGGTCAACTCGCCCCTCCCGTTTTGACGGATTCACTAAAACCATTGCGTTGCGACTTGGCACATTCTCGGCTTACTATGAAACGTAGCACCAATTGGGTTGAGAATATTATCACTGGGGAAGAGTAGAAAAAAACAAAGGGTCCCGACCGAGGAAACCGCTAAAACGGGCATCAAAGGAGAACTTCACGAGAAAAAGTTATATTTTCCATTTGGTGGGGCAGTGAAAGCGTTATCTTCAGAAGACTTCTTTTAGACGGCATCACTATCAATGAGGACCTCAACAGCACTCAAACGGAAATAGCATTCCAGGCTTATCGATTAAATTGCCCGAAAAATTCCAGCTTGTTGATTATTCATGACAACGCAAGACCACCCACTACTTTGAAGACCCGTCAGAAGCTCCAGATGCTCGAAGTCAAGATCTTCTGTCATCCATCGTATTCACCAGACCTGGCCCTAACTGAATAGCAAATAATCCGTTCCTTGTACACTGTTGGTGAATATATCACACATTGAATTCCGTGTTCTTTGAATAAATTTTGTCTCGAAAAAATTCAAAAAATTACAAAGACTTTTCGCTCAACCTAATATAAAATTGGGTTCGAGTACCTCCATTCTAAAGCCTCAAACATAAAAAATATTTCTGTGTTCTGATTTCTCCTCTTTTCAAAAATATTCCTTGATTTTTGCTCATCTCCCTGTTTTGTACCCTAAGGCTCTTTGGATTTTCTCATTTCGTTCCAGTTCAAAAAAGCGGACAAGAAAATTGAAAAAATCATAGATTCCCCTCAATTTCCATTCCTATCTTTTTCCCTAGAAGTGTCTAGGACATATATTTCCTTCATACTTCTTTTTCTTTCTTTTTTCCAAAGTTCATTTTTACAAAAAAACATTTCTAGAAAGAAAAATGGATGCAATTTTTTTCCTAGAATAAAAAAACTTTTTTCCTAGAGTAAAAAGTGGAACTTTTCCAGCTGGAAATCGAGAAAAAAGAATTTTGTGCTTTGAAATTTTATGTTTACGGTGGAAACGTATAAAACAGAGAAAATATTAGTATTTTAAAAATAATTGTTCTGTTTCATTTTTTTTTTAAATCAGTTTAGGAATTATAAATTTAATCAAATCTTTGTTGGAGAGGGTCACCCAAAGTTTTCCAATTTTCAGGAACTTTCTGTCACTTTCACAGCTTTTCCGAAATTCCCTAAATTTACCCTCCCTCTTCTTCTGATGACGTCAAAACCATCTATTCTTTCCTTATCTCTTTTTCCTGCACATTCCACTTTTATTACCTTGTTTTTTTCGTTCAGCCATTTTCCCTATTTCCCTTATCCTCTATTTTTCAGATAGATGAATACCTCATTTTCATCTCCAACCACGTCCACCATCCCTTCTGTTACTCCATCACCAAACGAGGATGATTCTTCTAGAACTACGCTGAAATTGGTCTTGGCCATTTCATATTTGGTTCTTTTTGTCATTGGAACTGTGGGAAATGGGTGAGAACTGTTTGGCAGTAGGTCATTAAAATAAGACACTTTGAATTTTTCAAACGAACATTTCGAAACAGTGAAACTAAACATACCATATTAACTCTAATAGAAGCCCACCTAAACCGTCAATTTTGAGTTCATCTATCTAGGTTCTTTTAAAAGATATCAAAAAATTATCAATTGATAAATTGATAATCACCAATGTTTTATCAGTTAACAATTTTTTTCGATATCTGTCACAGGAATCCGGATAATTAAGTTTAAAGTTTCTTGTTTGGGTGGGATTCTGTTAGAGGAATGACGGTTATTCAACATTTTCAAATTGAAATTCAATGTTTCACCTAGATCTCTTGTTTCACTTGTTTTTATTAAGTAGTGTTTCGTCTGCGGTTACCCGTTCTTATGAGTTGTGAATCATTCAAAAAAAACCGTATCTCAGTTCCTGTTTAAAATTTGAAAAAGTTGCTAACTGATAATTTTTTATTATAAAATTAAAAACATTTTATCAGTTGACAATTGTTTGATATCTTTCACATTAATCGAGATAATTGAGCTTGAAATTGGCGGTTGGGGTTCTATTAGAGGTAATTCAAGGTTTTCAATTTAAAAAAAAATCAATGTTTCCCGTAGATCCTTTATTTATCGTGTTTTTATGAAATAGTATTTGAACTGTAGTTGCCTTTTCTTATGAGTACCATTAAAAAAACCAATTTTTTTCATAAAAAAAATTTAAAAATGAAACTTTTTCAGTACCGTAATCCTGATGATCATCAACATTTTGACATCAATGAAACGGAACATGCAGGCTGGAAAACGGAAAGTGATGAGCAATACCAATCATGTCTTTATTTATGTTCTGGGTAAGTCACCATTTTTGGAAGTTTATAAAAAAATTATTTCTGATTGAAAATATCATAGCATAAAATTTATTGGAAGAATTTTTAAGGCAACTATCTGATGCAGAACATTTTTTTGCTCAAAAAATTTTCTCTGTTTGAAAATGTTTAGATTTGAAGTGTAATTTTAGCCGTTCATTCGTTCATTGGCTTTCTTTGTCATCTTAAAAACCCAGTTTCAAAAATTTCTCACTGCTCCAAGAATCAACAATTCCAAAACATTCTATTTTTGAAACAAAACTAAAATTTCAGCTTCTTGATCTGTCCCTTTTCAGGCCTCTCAATCGTTGATCTCTTGGTTATCCTACACCTTCCGTTCTTAGTCGTGGATCTTTTGAAAGGTAAAATTCGTCCCGCGAAATTCAATTTTCCATGATTTTTTATCCAAAACCTCGTTTTCAGGACAATGGCTGTTTGGTGTGGCAATGTGTAAAGTGTACTGGTTTGGGGAGAGTGTCAATAAGCTATTAAGCTCATTTTTGATGACTGTGCTCAGTTGGGATCGCTATATGGCAGTGTGTAGTCCGGTGAAGTCGATGAAGTGAGTAAGGGAATAACGGAACGATGAGAAATCCGGAATTCAATGATTCAACAATAACTATGTAAAACTCTGAAAAAATAAAAATACTTTGAAACCGAAATTGATTGTTTTGAGATCCGAAATTTTTCTGTTTCCGATTACAAATATTCAACAGACTAAATGAAAATATATAGTGAAAAATTGAAATATTACAACCATTCTTGAACCATTTTTTATAAACCTGAGTGTGAAATTCACTAACCTTCTAAAAATCACAAGTAAAACTTTTAATGTCTCGAAGTCCAGTCCAAAGAATTCCAAATACTTATATTAATAATTGGTGAATATGGCTACTTACAGAATGCGAAGCAATGCAACAGCTATGAAAGTTTTGTTGGCGTGCACCTTGTTCGCTACAGTACTACTCTTACCCGTGCTCATCGAAGCAGCAGTTCTGAAAATCGATAAAATGCACATGGTTCCGTTATTGGAAGGAAGTGATGAGTTGGCAGCGTCAGGTAAAATAGAGCTCAATGAAACTAAAATGATATGATGCACCAAAACGAATCAATTAAACGATAATTCATAACATTAGATATCAGAAATCAGAAACAGAAAAATTGTTTTAATCAGAAGAAAATTTTCCAGACCTCGCTGGAACTACCATATCCAAGTGTATCTTTGATGCAGACGCCACTTTCACCTTGTACACTTTTGTTATTGGGTTTGCTGCTCCTGCGTTCCTGATTATCATTTTCTATGCGCAGGTAAGTCTAGTTAGGTCTGAAACATACAGGGATTCAAAATAGTCAACTTTGCGCAATTTTAATTTTAGGATATAAAAACGTGTAACCTAATAGCAACACCCTACCTATTTTCTGAATTATAAAACTCATGGAACTGAGATTTATTGTTTCTCCAAGTTTTAGGTCATCTATGCTCTTCAAAAGTCTTCCCGTAATATTCGAGGCGCCAGAGGAATCAGCAAACCAGATGGAACCTCAAACAGGGTTAAGAAAATGAGTTTTCCTTCTTGGGAACATTTTAAATACTGTAAAACCTGTAATAGAAGGGCCTTCATACGTCAAGTTTGAGCTCAATTATCTAGATTCTTATACGAGAAATCAAAAATGTGCTGACTGACAAAGCACTTCTGATAACATGATAAAAATTTTACCAGTTGACACAAGTTTGATATCTTGCGCAGGAGCCAAAAAAACCCAAACTAGCCCAAACTTGACGATGCGGGGGCCCTTCTATTACATGTTTTACGTTATTTTTCACCTTATGATATTCCAGGTCACCAAGCGGATCGTCGCTGTAATTTTGTTCTATTTCCTCTGCTGGACACCCCAATGGACCCTGAACATCATGTCTCAGTTTAATCTGATTGCTGTGTCATGGATGACTCCAGCACTATCAGCAATGTTCTTTGTAGCGCATTTATTGGTGAGTTATAAATTAAAAAGTTAAGAACTCTTTCGAAATGCTTATGAATATGGTAGAATAGTGAATTAAAGGTGGGGGGACATGAAAAATAATGTTCTCGAAATTTCGTTTAAATATGCCTCTCGAGGAGTTGAACGTGTGGGACGAGGATTGAGGGTGCGGCGCCGCTACCGACTGAGCTACACGGGCAAAGAGAAAGCGGTCACCCGATCGCATACATAAAGGCGAGGACGACAGCTGTACGCAGAGTGACATTAAGCGTTGTACACCGTCACGGTAGAATGCATACTCTGACCCCAAAAATCCCCCGTAAAATCTCCTGTCCCCCACCTTTAAATTTAAATTTTCCAATCATATTGTTAGTTACACCAACGTGATAAAAATCTGTCAGTTTTGAAACAGAAAAGTACAGTAAACCGAATAGTCAATGATTCCAGGTATGTTTCAATTCTGCCGCCAATCCTGTGCTCTACGCCTACATTAACCGAGAGCTTCGTACTCAACACGTCAGGCAATGCATCGAAAACGCCATTCAGTCTGTCAACAAGAGCATCAGAATAGGCTGACGCAGAATAGGTCAGTATTAACATGTTAAACGACCCAGCCAGTGCTGAAAGCCATTTTTTCTTTCACAAATCATGAAAATTCCGAAAGACCTTTCTATTAGAGAGAGGTTCTTATTTCCAAACAGGCCTTCTAATACAGGTTTTACGGTAGTTTTGCATTACCAATAACTTTTAGTTAATTTCTCGAACAATTCACAGAAATTGTTTTTTTATATTTCACCCAATCATGAAACACTGATTCATTTATATTTTCCATAAGCCTAATTTTCAGACTTTCCATGCAATCCCGCCCATCCGACGCTTCAGCTACAGTATTCTCCAAATTTGAGAGTGGCGAAGGTGGGATTTTGAATAGGTGAGTTTTAAAATTCGAGAAAAAGGTGATGTTTTTCTAATTTTTAGACTGTCCAATTTCCAACACAACATCCTTGCAAGCATATTTCATCGAAAACGGATGCCATTGGTTGTGGACAAAAATATAAATGTAAGGTTGACAAATACTCAGCCCATTATTGAAAATACACAGTCCGAACAAATTTGATAATTACATAAAACAGTATTTTTTTCCAGATTGAAAATACGTCATCATCAACTGACGAGGATAAGGATGATTACTTGTGAAACAAATATATTGATTTCTTAATAAAAATTATGTTCGTGTTTTGAAAAGCTTTCAATTTTAATATTTCTGGAAGACTTGTTTCTGATTAAATTTTTCAGTTTCACGTGCTACACAAAATCTTTGTAATTTAAATAGAATTCTTCAAATATCGACATAGCAATTTTATTCAAAATGTAGAATTAACAAGCTGAATAGAAGTTGTGTTCCGGGTAACAGTAGTTGTGCGGACAATGACAATTTCTCCAGGTGCTGGAGGTTCTGGAAAATTCTAGATTATTGAAGGAAATCCTCTGATGAAGACATCATGTCGTTAGTAACATCAAAATAAATTTTGTAGTTCTTTCTACAAAGATCCGAAACCGCGAATTTTTGAAAAAGCAACTTTGAAAATTTCAGATTTTTTATATTTCAAATATCTGTAGAAAAGCTGAAACTCACGAATTTGATAGTAGTTTGAAGCTTGACTCTCACTTGAAGAACTTGGGGAAATTGAGCTGGAATTGATGGATTCTGGATATCCAGAATGGACCAGATAGCTTGGAGTAGGGGAGGTTACCTGGAAAAATGTTTTTGAAGGCGAATTTCTGATTAGAAATTTCAAAAAAAAGTTGTTGCTGAAAAGTGGTATGCGGTATTGTATAAAAATATTTGATAATGATTTTTGGTTATCAATAGGATTACGGTATATAATTTCAAGGAAAACCCAAAAACTAGGAATTTTAATATAAAATTTTTCCAGATTCACTGTTTCCAGAAATACATATTTTTTGCTCATTTTTTAATTTCCCATTCAGTAAATTCCCTACATACCAAACATAATTAAACATTTCAATAATAAAGTGGTGAGTAAAATTTTTGCTAATGTAGTCCTAAAAAACATGATTGATTTTTGGGTTGGACATTTTTTTTAAGATTCTGATTTTAGCCGTTTTTCTCTGAAATCTTTAGTTTTTTTTCCTGAAAGACTCAAAAATGGGGTCAAAGTAGTTATTCGAAATAAAAATATCTCTTCACTTCATTAAAAAACTTGATTAAAAAACTTACAATATACTGTGGACTCATATAATTGTTTCCGTACATTCCAAAGTATGGCGCCTCTCTTTCCATTTTTTGTTCGGCTCAAATTTGAATTCTTGCGCTGAAAAAGTCAATTTTTTAGAATAGTTTTGAAAATTGCGATGGTAAAAGAGTTCAAAAAATTCAAGATTACTAATTCGCTAACTAAAAACTAAAAATAAAATTATTGAAACAGTGAAAACCTTTTGAAAAGAGTAGAAAAGTGAAAAGTGGTTTGTATGATACTGAAAAAAGTGGAAAAAAGGAGTCTGTGTCAACAAAGAAAATGGAGAAGATAGGGAGGTAAATATAAAAAGGGGAAAGGGGAGCAAAAAACTGAAAGACAAACATTCAAAAAAAAAGAAACATCATAACATCTATGGGAAGCTCCGCCCCTTTTTCATATTTTAGGACCTTTATACGTCGTTAATAAGCATGTCAAAGAATAAGGGGTCCATACAGCTGAAACGTGAATAAATTAATTGTAAGAATGTGACAAGGTGAAGCAAAATATACAATGGTATTGTCAAAAAGCGACTTCCGTTTCTACGAAGAACGGACCACGATGACTATGTGTGATAGAAAGAAAACTTTTAAAGTTTTCTGCATTTCCTTTTTCCTTCCCTCTTTTTAATTGGACTAATTAAAATCCTTTTAATCCAATTAATTTAAAGTAGGCCCATAAAGTTTGAAACTTTCAATTCATCTTTTTTTTCTCTCCCTATCCCTTCCTTTTTGCATTCTTGAAAGTCAAATGCGAGTGAGTGTGTATAGGAGTAGAGAAACGCAGAGAAAAATGGGAAATCGCCAGCTGTCTCACACCAAAAGGTCCTTTCTCTTTTCCTATGCACTAACACAACTTCTCGTCATGTAGGCTTTTTGACTTTTTTTTCCGTGAAAATGCATTTTCACACCTTCTCTTTCTCTTCTTTAGAATTTTCACCATTTTTTGTGAGGCATGTAAGAAAAAAGCTCTTTTCAGAAGTGAAAAGGATAGGTATCGAGTAACAACTTTTTTTTGTGTAAAAGTTGGAAATTTTTTGAAAGTTGGGAATTTTCATTTTCCATTGTGTTGATCTTTTTTAACTTCTAAATTAAAATTAGAAAATCAGATTTTTTCTGAAACTAAAAAAGTTGTGCTATAAGTTTTTTTCTGTTTCGCAAAGTTTTCGTAGTGCCACTCAAAATGATAAGCTCGTTTGTTGAGAATACCAGGGTTTTTTTTATAAATTGAAAATTTTTATTTTCAAGTTGAGCACTTTTTGACTGTTTCAGGCAATTGTGATTTGCGAGCCTTCTATTGTAATAAGGTTCCTGTCCATATTTGAAGATCCATTGAAACGAAATCGCTTAATTTTCTAACTCCCCAGATAAACTTTTTTCAAAGTTTATGATATTGCCAGATAGTCGGCTCATTTTATTCGTTCTAATCTTACAATTCGAATTCTCATTTAAATCCGAAAGTTTCATTTTCAAGTTGAAAATTTTTTGACTGTTCCAGGCAATTGTAACATACCAGCCGTTTTTAAATAGTGGTTCTGCCTAATTTTAGCGTTTCATCTAATTCAAAACACTTAATTTTTGAACATCCCGAAGAAATTCTTTACGAATAATATACTTTCTTTGTCATCTTTTTCAAACCCTCTCTAGTTTTTCTTTCCCACTTAATTGTTCATTTTATTTCCTAGCAGCCATGAGAATTCTCCAATAGCAACGATGGGAGAGTGCCTCTAATAAAACATGCTCTTCTCCAGAATTTCTTATTTTACGTTTTTTTTTCTGAACAATTTCTTCTTGCCTTAATCCTCGATTTTCCGATGCAGGGATTGTTGTGAAGACCAAGTGGGGTTAAGGGTTCTTCTTCTTTTTTGATTGCCATTTTTCGAATAGCCACTGAAGCAATGAAATTTTTATTAAATTTGAAAATAAAGTTTTTGAGAGCTACAGTAATTTTTCTAATCGTATTTTGCTTAAAATCTGTAGATCGCTAATCTTCATTGAGTTCATTTTGGTCCTCTTAACAAAATTGGTAAGAAATTACGAAAATTCCCAAGAGAATGGATTCTTGTTATTTGAACAAGACAGAAGAAGGTCCACCTCTAAAAGTAACAGTGTTTTCATTTTTTGAGCTTTAAAATTGGTAGATTTGAATATTTCGCAAGTATTTAGTTTAAAATAACCTTTCTAATTTTAAACTTTTTCCAGTTTCGTAGAGTTTTCAAAAGTTCTGCTTCACATCATTCAACAATTGTATCAGTTCAAGATTCTTTGGAGAAAAATGTGGATATTGTGAAAAAATATTATACTTTAAGTCGCTATTAATCGTTGAGAAATACCATTTCATTTGGAAAAAAACTTCTCCAAACCTATTTATGGATTCTAAAATCAACATTAATTTCTTCGAATTTCAACAACTCATAAATTTTTCCCGTTTCATTAGTTCCAAAAATTCGAGCCGGGAAATATTGGACAGTATCTTTACTCTTCTAATTTCTCAAACTTCTAAAAAATTTTCTGTCTGAAATTTCGCTCCCATGACAAAAACCGTGAAACATGTATTCGAAGGGCCCTCCGATACGAGCATGGAAAAATAGAAGTGCTTTTTAAAACACTCTTTCTTGCTCAATTTTGGTGAACGCTAGATTCTCATTAGTTTTGAACGAGAATTCGCCGCATTTTCAATTAAAAAAAATTGGAAAAAATGACCGGAAAAATAGAAGGGCCCTCTCTGGTTGAAGGAACAGAAGTGCTCTCCAGGGGTTTCTTGGAGCAATAGAAGGGCCACCCCGTCTAATACAGGTTTTACGGTATTTCCTAAAATGCTTTTTATTTTTTCGAATTTCAACAATATATAAATTTTTCCGTTTTATCGGTTTTCAATAATTTCAGTCTGAAAATGCTTTATTTTTTCGAATTTCAACAATATATAAATTTTTCCGTTTTATCGGTTTTCAATAATTTCAGTCTGTAAATATTAAAAAGTGTATTCGTTTTTCCGAAATTTCTAAAAATAACTTTTTTCTCTGAAACATCGCTCTATTTCCCACATATCAATTTATTTTCTATTTCCTCTTTAATCGAAAAAAAACCACTCAAAAGTTCGAAAACCTTCCCTCTCACAGTTGTTTACAACTGGAAAAAAGAGGGCTTTCGAGAAGAAAAAAAGATTCAGAGAGAAGAAGAAATTTGTTTTTCAAAAGATGCAATACATCTATATTTTCTGGAGGAACAGAAGAAAAAAAGAGGACTTTTTTCCAGATTTTTTCGTTCTTCCCTTCCTACTTTATCTCATTTGTCAATCTACTTTTGAGGAGAAAACAAGCGGTTTCTTCATTTTCCGTTTTCGGTAAACTGGAGATTCAAAACTGAAAAAAAAACTTCAATGTTTCACCGAAAAGTTAATTTTTAAAAAATTTTTGGAAGTTTGTTGGGCAAATATTTCCATCGATTTAGTTTTTCTTCACAAGGCTCCGCACCAAATCCCACATTCGATGTAAAAATCGTTTTAAAAATGATGTAGTTCAACTGTTTATTGTTGTGATCAAAAAACAAATTTTTCAAATGTGGCAGTTGGCTTTCGGGCCGTTCGTATGACTCGATTGAATTTTAAAAAATTTCAGTTTCATTTTGGCCATAATAAAATAGCCTGTTTTATTATAAAACGCTGAATTTAATTTTTATGAACCCGCATCGTTTCAGTTATTTTAATTCCCAACATAAATATTAGAAAATACATATGTAGCTTTTGAATTACAGTAACGGTCAATAAGATATACAAAGACGCATTGTTCAGTTGATTTTCGGCCATTTTGACCATTTTCAGGAGTCTGGAGATCGGCTTTCAAGTTCCCGATCACTTTGAAAACTTTGGAGGAGGAAAAACAGACCTAGATGGAAAACTTTGCATTCAAAGAATTTTCGGAAAATTCCTAGTTTTTCAGCTATTTGCCGATTTCAGAAAAACACTTGTTCTTTTCCTGTTTCAGTACAAAATGGGGTGTCTTTCAGAATCCGGCAAATAGCTGAAAAAACTAGAAATTTTCTAAAAATTCTGTAAATGCAAAGTTTTCAACCTCGGTCTGTTTTACACGCTCCAAAGCTTTCAAAATGATAGAAAAATCGGCAGCCGAGCTCTAGACTCTTAAAAATGGCAGGATTGACAGAAAATTAACTGAAAAAAGGTTTTTGTATATCTTATTAACCGATGCTGTATGTCCCACAGTATAAGGTCCATATCAGTTATATATCAGTTGACAAACTTTCAGCATCTAACAGAAGTATTCAAATAATTTAGGTCTAAATTCGAAGCACAATAGTGACCCTATTTTATAGATCCATGCATATCCATCATCTTTCCTCTCCCCGGGTACTTCCTGTCATCAACTATTCATATTTCCACACCATTGAGCCCAATCTGCCCATCATACGACCCGTTTAGTGGCTTGGTATAAATGGCCTCACTTTTTATAGGAACTTTTCTATTCGAAAAATGATTGCAAAATGGGGACACATGTGTCCAATACTTTTGAAGAAAAAACTAGCTTAAATATAAATAACTTTGAACATTAATTAAATTTTTTTCGTAATTTTTGAAAGTTCTGAAAGTTAAAGCTAGTTCAGAATCAAAAAGCATATTTGCTTTAAATCATAATTTTTTCCTACAGTTTAAGATTTCCCAACTTTTTACAGTTTCAACTATATTAACTTTGTGCGAATTTCTAATAGATGATAACTTGTAACTAAATGTAAGCTTTTTCAAAGTCTCTATAAAATTTCCAAAGAACTGCATTGTACATGTATTTGTTCACCTTCTCAATTTCGAATCCCTTGTTTATCTTTTCCTCAAATCAATTTACTGTCTACTCTTTCCCCCACATAAAATCTAGACAACCAAAAGTACATAATACCCCATGTTCTTATTTCCTCCCTACTTTTGTCTCTTTTCAATTCAAATCTGTTGTCCAGTGAAATGTAGGGGGTAGTACACAGATGAAAGACAAACAAGCTGGGGGTCTCTCTTTTTCTCTAACCCCGCTCTCCTACTTCTACACACTGTCTTTCTTTTTTGGCATAGACCTTCAGTGTCTATGACCTCTTCATGTAGAGTATCTCTCTCGATCGCTTCCAATTTCTATTTCGTATTTAGTTATCAGTGTCTTCTTTTTTTGTTTGAAAAAAGTTTTGTAAAAAATACATAGATTTTTTGCAAGGTGTTTTTGTCTAATTTTTTGGGAATTTTTTTTTCGCGGTTTTAAAAAATTCAGATTGCTGAGAATCTCTTGAAATTTTTACTACTTGCATCTCAATCAGAATGTTCCTGAAAACCGAATGTTATAGGAAAAAATTGCCATGACTGCACTCTCTAATTTCAGGGAAAAATTATTTTCCAGTTCCAGATACAATTTTCTTTTTGTTTAATAAAAACATTACTTTAATACCATTAGCTGACAGCCTGCATTTATTTTGTAAAAATAATTACTTTCCCAAAAATTTGTGGAAATATTGAAAACACAAAATCTTCAAAGGAGTATCGTTTGTAATTTGAAAAATAATTGAATCCGTTAATTTTATTTTATTTCAAAAACTGTGGGAGGAGAACTTCTAATTCAAATTTTATTTTCAAAAATTCCTGAAATTTTCAACTAGACCAGTAATTTTTTCCTGTTTCAAATTTTCCATAACTTCAAAATTTGAATTTGTCACACTGATACGCGTCGTTTTCATCCAGAATTGATCTTGTGAATTAAAAATCGACTTCCAAATTTTCATAACTTCTCTTCTTCAATTCTTCCCCAAATCCTCTTACTTCCTCTTCACCTTCCAATCTTCTAAACTCATCTCATTCCCCGAATTCCTGCTAAAAAACCTGACCATTACCCATAACCCCATCTTGTTCAATGTCAACTCTGATTTTCATCTTCTTCTCTGACTCTCTATGTCTCTTCTCAATAATACTTACTCAGTTTTTTCTTCATCAAAGGTTGTACGTTCAGTAATTTGATACGCATCCTTTTCTCTCCAAAAAACTTTCTCCGCACTTTTTTCTCTATTCTTTTTTGACTTTCTTGTCATGAGTCATATTTTTCGGACATATGTCTTGTGTTAGAAAAAAAATCATGTAATTCTGTTTTCGGATTTCGAAAAGTTTATTTTCCGTTCATCCAATTTCTCAAAACAATATATATTACGGATGTGAAACGAGAACTGTTATAAAGCTTATTAGTTTTATCATGTGGAAGATTTTTAAATATATATTTCACATTTTGCTGAAAACATTCAAATCCAGGTTATCCTGCACTATAGCTAACACACCGGGAGCTCGAATTTGGCTCTTTCGGGTTTTTTTCTGAACCGATCATCAAAAACTATGTTGAATGCGTTTTTGAGACTTCGAAACTTTTACATTATTTGTGAAACCTGAAAAATTGAACTTTTTTACAGTTATTTAGTTTTGGTCAAATTTGAATTTATTCCAAAATATAAAACATTAGAGGTGACCGAAAAAATGTTCGGTTCCAAAAATGCAAATATTCTCATTGAAAATTTAATTCAATCATTCAAATTTTGTAGTCCAATTTGTTCTGTTATTCTTTGAGTATCAGTAGAAAACCCATATTTATCAGAGACACTTGTCTAATACTGTACTTCAATAATCACTGCATTCTTTGTGAAATTTGACCGCTCAAACTGAATTAATCAAATTTTGTCATTTCCTTGTTTGACCAGCACAAAGAACAAAGCCCGAGCCGCATTCATCAATGTTATCAAATCATAAGAAGTCACGCGTATGAGAGACATTGAATAGTGAGCAAGAGACAATAGGAAAATGTACACAGTTGTAGAGGTATAGAAATGTAATTTATTAATTTTTGGTATATATTGTAATTTGTTGTAATTATTGTAATTAATGAGTTGAAGTTAAACTAACGTATTTCCTTTAAAGGTGGGGAGACAGGAAATTTTACGGGGGATTTTTGGGGCCAGAGTATGCATTCTACCGTCACGGTGTACAACGCTTAATGTCACTCTGCGTACAGCTGTCGCCCTCGCCTTTATGTATGCAATCGGGCAGCGGCTTTCTCTTTGCACGCGTAGCTCAGTCGGTAGCGGCGCCGCACCTTCAATACTTGTCTCGACAAGTTCAACACCTTGAGGAGCATATTTAAACGGGATTTCGACAACATTATTTTTCTCATGTCCCCCCACCTTTAAAAGAATCCCACTCAAACCGTCAACTTTAAGCCTAATTATCTCAATTCCTGTCGAAGATTTGAAGACGTAGTTCATTAACAAAATATTTCTGGAATTGTGACGGATACTTTGTTAGTTGACCACTTTTTGATATCTTTTACAGGAAATAAGATAAATTGGCTCAAAGTTTGGGTGGGCTCCTTTTAGTTGAAGTACAGTATATTGTCTATAGAAAGCTGCCGTTATTACTTCGATTTATAATTTTTCTGTCTGGTTTTGCAAAACGGATACAGACAAGTTATTCATTGTGGTGAGACCCATCGAACATTTTAGTGTGTTAGCGTTAGTGCCAGTTGACTTTTTTCCAAATTCACAGTTTCACTGAAATCGTAGAAAACTTGGAGTACAATAACTTCTGTTATCATGAGCGTCTGTAGTCCCTTTCAATTGATTTAATTGTTTCTGAGCTATCATGTTCTCTTTCTATAACTTCTACGGATTATCTGTGTTTTCCAACTATATTTCTCCTTTTTCCGGATTTCCAGAAACCCCACCCATCATCCAAAATATTCTGGAAACAATTTGCCAGTGAATGTCCTCAAAATGTGTGAACCTTCTCATATGCTTATCCACAATATTATATACTCACCACGTGGCAAACGCGCAAAATGGAATCAATGACGACGTCACTACAGTATCCGCGATTCTGGACTCGGCTACGACGGCGGCGCAGGCTGTGGATAATTCTACTATAGCGGTAATTTTTGATTTCTTTTCTAGCGAATACTGAAAAAAATTTCAGCCCACCAACAACAACAACACAAATTTGGGACTGAAGACTCCAACAATTTTCGGGATGCGTGTTGAATTGCCAGCTGATGATCCGTTTGGTTACGAGTGAGTTTTCAGAAACAATAGAAACTTCTGGACACTATGGATAAAAATAATTTAGAAATTTCAAGAGTCGGTAAAACACAAAAAATGTTGTGTCTCATTCCGTGTAAGTACCGTATTCCCTCTAATAGAAGTCAGCCCAAACCGTCAACTTTGAGCTCAATGATCTCCATTCTCGTGAAAAATACCAAACATTTTCAACTGAAAAGTTACTTATCATAATGTCACCAAGATTTTATAAGTCGACAAATTCTTGACATCTCTCATAGGAATCAAGATGATTGAGCTCAAAGTTGGCGGTTTGAACGGGTTACTTTTAGAGGAAATGGTATTAGTAATTAACTCAAACTTGCCCACAACTTATTTACGGCTTATGCAAAAGTTAAGAAAATAAAATAAATGCAATGAAACAGTAAAAATTACAAATCCAAACGCTCTTTTTCAGCAAGCATGGTGTCTGTTCTGTAACCCCCGAGGAAGAATTCAAAGTTGTGATCTATGGAAATCATTTGGATAAAATCCACCAAATCATCTGGACCTTTACCAATAACTGCTCGGAACCAGCCTACGTAATAGATGCTTTGAACCACTTCAAAATCCATTTCAACCACAAAGCCACATTCCATCTGACACTGAAACTACTTCCCGAGATGGTTCATGCTTATAAAATGTGTGTGAAACCAAAACTACCACCAGGATCACCACCATTGGGAGAGATTTATCCGGTTAGTTCAAATTTATTGGCTGGAAAATTAAAATTGAAAAAAAAAATTTCTGAAAAACAAAATCCTAACTTAAATTTATTAGCAAATAAGGGTTTTCAATTAAAGTTAGCCTTATTAGTAACTTTAATTGATAATATCCTACATTTTCACTGAAAACAGATCAAAGAAGAGTTGTCGTATTGGATCTGTCTTTGACGGTTTCTTTTTTTTTTGACAAAGTGAAACAGAAGGTTTCGCTGTTTCAGTTGGTCGACTTCACACATTTTTTAAGAGTCAAACATTAACACTTATTTTGAAAAAAAAGCTAAAAATTTCAATAATCCAGAGATCCAAAAGTTTTCAAAAAATAGATATTCGAAAAAATAGTCTTGTTTGGGCTTATTATGAAGCAAAAAACATAAAATTGTAGAATTTTCAATTTTTCTTTATAAATATTTTGAAAATCCACTTATCCGTCTATTTTCTATATTTAACAGCGCCCCAGTACAAAATCGGGCCGAATATGGGCGTTTTTCTGAGATTGGCAAATAGCTGAAAAACCAGGGTTTAAAAAAATGCTGTAAATGCAAATTTCACAATTTAGGTCTGTTTTACATACCGAAGCGATAAAAACTTGAGCTCCAGACTCCAGTAAATGGTCAAAATGACCAAAATCAACTGAAAAATACTTTTTTTGTATATCTTGTTGACAGGTACTGTAAATAAAACACCTGAGAAACAAAAACCTGGCTTCAATTTAGTAATGATTGCGTTATTCAGATATCCAGGGAATTATCAGTAATTTTAATTGATGTTCCCCCAAATTTTAATTGAAAATAGATCAACGCAGAGTTGTCTTATTAGTTCGGTGTTTGACGTTTTGTTTTTTAAAACAAACTGAAACAGAAGATTTCGCTGTTTCAGATGGTTGTTTTCACAAGTTTTTTGAAAAAACTCACATTATGGCTACCATTTCAAAATTGTATTTAATAAATTTGAAAACGGAAGAATGACATAAAATCCATTTGCTTAAATTTCGAAACGTTATTTTTAGATCGACGACATCTCCACATGGCTAACCACCGAACGTCCACCCAAAGAATACTTCCTTCCACTACCTCTTCAAATCACTTGCATCGGATTCCTCCTATGCCTCTCTGCCCTTTTCTCCGGCCTGACTCTCGGATTAATGTCTCTAACCCCTCAAGAATTGGAACTTGTTATCAAATCTGGAGCAGTGAAGGAACAAAAATGTGCAGCAAAGATTTTACCAATCCGAAAGAAGGGAAATCTTCTTTTATGCTCTCTTCTACTGGGAAATGTTATTGTGAACTCTGCAATTTCAATTTTGATGGGAGAATTGACAACTGGAATTTATGCTTTGATTGGGTCAACGCTCGGAATTGTGATTTTTGGAGAGATTCTGCCGCAGAGTATTTGTGTGAAGTGAGTTTTCCTTTTCATGTAAGGATTAAAAAAATATGGTCCCTTTTCCATTACGAACTGTAATCCAAATGAATTCTGTAAATTCAAAAACTATTTGAAACATGTTTTTTTCAAAAATTTCAGAAAGGGACTGGAAGTCGGAGCACACACCATTCAAATCACGCAACTTTTCATTTTGCTGACATTTGTCATTGCTTGGCCAGTATCCAAACTTTTGGATTGCCTGCTGGGAGATGAATATGTGAGTCTGTAAAAACACAGGAAGTAGTAAAATCAGAGTGTGAAATTGATGATGTGGAGATCTTGAAACAGCGAAAGTTAGAATAGTGAATTCTGCAAATTTTACCAGTTTTCGATGATTTTTTAAAATTTTGTCAAGTTTAAGCTATTCTTCTATTTGTGAGATTGTGTTAATTTGATTCAAGCTCTGAAAATAGCGTTCATGAAACGGTAGTGAATATTTTGTACAACGCATACCGTAAAACCTGTATTAGAAGAGCCTGCCCAAGGTACCTCCAGAAGGCTTTCAATAACAGGGGCCCTTCAATTAGAGGGAGCCTTTTTTCCAGCCATATTTTACGAAAAATTTCCTTTTAAAATTGGAGAAATTGCGTTCAAAATTAATGAAAATCTATCAATTTCAACAAAATTGAGCAAGTTTTTGAGAAAAAAGGAGTTTTTAATCTATTTTCTGTGAAATTGTGAAATTTCCAAAATGTTTTTTTTCACTGAAAATGTACGGAAAGTTCTAATTCCAAACAATAATTTCGAAGGGAGCCCTTCTATTACAGGGCCCCTTGTATTTTTCCAAGACCTTCTATTCGAGGGGCCCTTGTAATACAGGTTTAGGGTACATTAAATTTTGATCAAGCGCATTCTCCTGAAAATAATTTTCACCGTTTCTCGATTATCAGCGTTTCATAACAATTACACGTTTCATGACAATTACAGCTATAATTAATTCATGAACCAATTTTACATTTACTGTTTCAGCAAGCCTACGATCGCAAACGTCTCATGGAACTGATCAAAATGTCGATAACTGACAACGGTCAAGTCTCCAACGAACTCAAAATTGCTGTTGGTGCAATGGAAATCGCCGATAAAGTTGTAAGAGATGTTATGACGAAGATAGAAGACGTTTTCATGCTTCCGGATACCACGATTCTGAACGCCAAGACAGTAATGGAAATTGTGAAAATGGGATATACCCGAATTCCAGTCTACCAATACGGAGATAAGAATAATGTGACCGATATGTTGTTCGTGAAAGACTTGGCTCTCCTGGATCCAGATGACAATTTCACAGTGAAAACTGTTTGTGGTTATCATAAACATCCAGTGAAGTTTGTGATGAATGACACTCCACTTCCACATTTGTTGGAGGCTTTTAAGAAAGGAGAGGGACATTTAGCGATGGTTAAGAGGCTGATTAACACTGATGATAGACATGATCCGAGTTATGAATTGGTCGGAGTGGTTACGTTGGAGGATATTGTCGAGGAGATTTTGCAGGTGAGGTTGTATATGAATAATGTGACCTAACATCATAAATCCTTAAAACCGAAGGTAAAAAACTCCGGGAAACCTCGGAGAAGGAACCAATCTAGCTGAAGTTTTAGGGAAAACTGGAGGCAACAATTGCAATCCTAAATTTTGGAATTTTTTAAATTTACTTAATTTAACCAGCCTGTTTGCCGCTCCTCCGGCGCTTCAAACAGCTGGCTGGTGCGTCTTCGGCGCAATTTGATCTATTTTTTGCTTTATCGTCGCTTCGCTCCTCTTTCTTTTTACAAGGTCGCGTCAATTATATTTAATTTTCAAAAATGTGCGGAAAAATCCACAGAGAAAGAGACGCAACTTCATTTATTTATTATAAGAATGATTTATTTATTTCAACGAAGGGGAGAAAACCACTAACACGTGAAATGTCTATGAAACTAGGAGATATAACAGGGACATACATTTGTAGTAATTGGGAGATGAAGGAAAAACCGAGTTAGTAATTAGTTGAATTCAAGACAAGAAAATGTTTTAGATCATAGGATAATAGTCGATTTTTGAAAGCCGCTGACGAGGGCTTCACCGGAAACACTTTGGCGGGTAAAGAGTTCCAACATCTGATTGCTCTATTAGAGAGAAAGGAATGAAATGTTCATCTTGTGATTCGGCTGGAATTTCAGACAAGCTTTCAAATTGGATATTTGCACCCCCAAATTTTGGCAATATGTTCCTTATAGTTTTCTCCAGTTTTTCCCAAAGCTGCAGTCAGATTGGTTCAGCTTCCAATTTTTAATGTTTCAGCTACTTTCCATTAAAAATAGCCCCTCTTTGTACTGGTCCATATGTAATATGTTTCCAGGCCGAGATCAACGACGAATTTGACATTGTTACTGATAACGTGAACAAGGTAAAAATCAAGAAGGATCAAAATCGAGATGCCACAAAATACTTTGGAGACCACGAAGCCCCACAAACCATGATTTCTATGCAGGTGAGAAAACATTTTTTAAAGAAAAAATTGGAAATAAAAATCACAGTTTCAACTAGAAAACTTTTAACTACAAAGTTTACTTATTTACTTAGGACGTATTTCTTTATACATTTGTATGTAGAATATCTTTTCAGACAAAAAAACATAATAAATTCCAGCTCCAAATGGTTGCTCTCCAATGGTTGGTCTCCAACGAACGCGCTTTCCGTCAAGAGTTCCTTGACACAAATGTTCTGGAACGCTCATTCGAAGTAGTGCAAGGCGAGTGGACGTCTCAGCGTTGATGGCCATGGGTGACGATGCGATCAATGTTCCAAGACTGGCAAAAGTGTACACCAAAGATGAACCAAGCGACAAATACATTCTAATCCTAGAAGGACGTATTAATGTAACCATTGGATCCAGTGGCATGATTTTTGAAGCTGGACCTTGGCATCATTTTGGAGGAGAGATTATGGCAAAAATGGTCGAAGGAGCTGCCACATTGGGAAGGAGTATGAGCATTGTGGGAACTTCGGATTTGTCGGCCAGGCGGCCAGATTTGATGTTCAGACCAGACTACTCGGCTGTTGTCAAGGATGATTGTACTTATTTGGAAATCTCAGTGTCTGCGTTTATCAATGCGTACAAGGCGTCGTTGATGCAAAGGGAAAGGCCAATGTGAGTTTTTTTTTATTTTAAAGGGGGAATCCGACCAAAAATTTTTATTGCATTAAAATGTGTTAAAAGTTATCTATTCTCCGAATATTATTGCGAAAAAATTCAAAAAAAAATCCGAAATTCCCGAAAAACGGCGTTGAAAAGGAAGAAAATCCAAAAAAAGGTGCCGCCGGGGGACGAGGATTTTCAGTGAGAAACCTAGGCCACGGCAGCAGGCGCCTTTCCTACGTGGCAAATTTTCCGGAAAAATAGATGTATTACCACTAGGTTTGGTTATATTACTAATAACTCGAATACTTCTAAATAATAGGCCCTCATTTATTCCAGAAACGACATGTCTGACTACTCCCACAACTCCTCCGCTCACAATTCGAACTTGTCGTTGGCCGAAAACCGGGACCAATAACGGATCCATCAGCTATGCTGGTCCCAGAAAATGTCAGAAAACCATCAATTGTTTCAGTGGAAGCAACGCCAAGGGTGCTCAACATGATAGGACAACATCCGGTGGCACCGGTTGCCGAGGAGGTAATTTTTTGTCAAAAACTTTAGGTTTCAATACAATAGTGGATATTAATTAGATTTTAAAAAGACAAAAATAATTTCAAAACTTCATGAAACATTAAACAATTTTTTGGAAAAAATCAAGTTTCAGGAAGAAATGTCACTTCTGGATAAGAACTCAGCAAGATGATCCAGACCAAAATGCATATAGGAAATATTTAATTCTCAAAATGCCAATAATTTTCCAAAATACGGTATATATATCCCCTGCTCAAAATCTTCTCACTTCTTGTATAGTTTTTTTTCTTTTTTCTCCCAGACAGACTTCAGATCTCTTGTTCCACTCTAAAAGTCGGTTTTCCATCTTTTTCTACTTATAAATATGTTCCCGTGCCTTTTTTCAAATTTTTTGCATTTTCCAGGTCCCCCTCTATTGATTATTATGTATTGTTATTTTTTGGGTTTTATTAATAAATGATTTTTGATTTTTTAAATTCAAATTACTGGAAAACCTGTATTAGAAGGGCCCTCCGGGAGAGGCTCGAAAAAATAGAAGGGCCCTCTCGGATCTTCTAATACAGGTATTTTTTCGACAACTAGATTAATTGCAATTGTAACATTTGAATTTTCTTCATCAAGAAATCTGAATACAGATGATCAAAATGGGCGGAGCTAAAAATTCTGTTTCAACTGATCGTAATAATTATCACAAGCAATTTTAAATTTTCTCAAAGAATTTTCCAAAAATTTGTTCCGAGGAAAAGTTATACATAATCCATTTTCAATTTCCAGAAAAATTACAATTCCTGATTTTTTTTTCAATTTCGAGAGTTTTTCAATTTCATGCTTTGATTCTGGATACTAATTGCTTTTTTTTTTGACATAACTGACTGGGCGAAAAAATCAAAATTGAAAAAAAAAAAACTTTTGGACAAAAGCAAAAATAAAACTGGCTGGTTGAGCATATTTTTCTATTTTTTTTCTTCAAATGGAGAATTTACTAATGTTCCAAATCCTTTCACAGGAAAAAATCCCTTTAGTTGTCCATTTATCTCTAAAAATCCCAATAGTGTCTGAAATTATTTTTCAGTGAGGAAGAAGACTTGTAACTTTATACTTTCGATGGCGTATGTCTATTTGTATGTGTAGGTCAGTTGGCACCTAGCACATTACTACTACAAAACTTGGGAGTTTTCTGAATTGTTGAGTTGGATAAAAACGTTTTGTGTTTCGAAATTTGAATAATGACTTTCTGGCTGCATGGGATTCTAAAATTTCTTCAAAATATTTTATCAATTTTTAAACCTTTTATCTGGTAGTACTCGTATCGAATCGAGAAAAATAATACTTTACTTCATAAAACGTGTATCTGAAACCGAATAATTTTACTAGCTTATTCCCCTGATTCAATTTCTGCAATTCCCCAAAAATCGCCCTTCAAATTCACAGAAAATTCCTCCGGATGTGTTTATAAAAACTACCGATTTCCCCTGAAAACCTAGAAAAAAAATAAGAAGCTCCGGCGCATCCGATTCCAATTTCCCGTCACATTTCCGAAGGAGACGGGTAGCTCCAAGTAGGAAAAAAATTGGTCAATAAATCAGTTGGTTTCGGGTGAAATGGCGGAGAAGAAAAAGTGAATGGATGGGTGACCCTAAGGTTTTGATTGTTTTTTTTTCCAGAAAACTCTCGGTGCAAGGGGAAAACTTTTAAAAAAATCTCATTATTTTGAGAAGGAAATTAACTAAAATTTTTTCGGTTTCACTGTTCCTTGATTTTCGGAAAGTTTCTAATTGGGTTGCACTGAATCCCTATTTTCATCAACTCTTCCAAATTTCAGAATTATTGAAAGGTTTATAGGTTACCGTAAAAACTTTTATAGAAGCCCACCCAACCGTCAAATTTGAGCTCAATTATCTCGATTGATGTGAAAGATATGAAAAAATTGTACACGGATAAATTGTTTTTCAAAATATCAGTAAAATTTATCAGTTGATACATTTTTGATATCTTTTATAAGAGCCGAGACAATTGAACTTAAACTTTACAGTGTGAGATCCCTTCTAATGCAGGTTTTACAGTATCTCTAATTGTTTCGTTCGGACACAACAATACTATTTACATCAAGATCTTGTAGAAGACTAATCAAACGAATTACACACTTTTAATGAGTTGTTGACACCGAATTGGTCTAGTTTGCCATTTTCGCAAATTTTTACTGCTTCCCATAATCCACAATTTCCAGTTTTTTCTCATTTTTGTCATTAAGTTGTTGTCCATGACAATGTCTTGTACTATGCCAATAAACTAAAGAATTTTTTTCAGTTTCAGTAATGAGTTGATACTGTAGTTCTTGGGTGGCGTTCTATTTTAGTATTTACGGTTTTCAAATTTTTATGCTAATAAATTGAATTTCCATATTTTGAGAATGAAATTTTGAAAAATTAGTTGAATTTCTGGCAGTTTTGAGAAGGAATTTGGCAGTAATGCAGTAGTTCTAAAAATTGCGAATATCACCATAAGATTTTCGAAAAAAAATCTAGGTTAGTTTTATCTGAAACAATGGTGCTATTTATCCCATCTTTTCGGAAGATTGATCAAAAGTATCACTCACTTTTGAAAACAATAACATTTTGAAACCGTATTTTATATGTTCATCATTTTTGCAATTTTCACTGCTTCCCATAATTTATAATTTCCTGTTTTTCTGACTTTTGTAATGCAGCGTTTCAATGCTCTGTACTCTCCACCACCCTTCCCTCTTCCAACAACTCAATGTTCATAACCTAGACTTGAGTCTCCGTTTCAAAATTGCCGGAAACTGTGCTTTGTGTGCTCCGATGCTCCGATGCGCTGCCCCGAAGTAGTACCAACATCATCATTATCTGAGACACGTCATTCCGTTTGTATGTGTCCTTTTAAGAACGTCCAATAATCCATCAATCGGATGATGGTTTTCAAGTTCGGGACCCTTTTACGGGACAATCGGAAGAAATTTTCGAGCGGAGGAAGATGGAAAATGGGCGGAGTTTTAGCGGAGAAAGAGTCCCGAGTTAAATTTGGTTCATTGTTTTCTTGCTGTTTTAGTTCTGGACCATAGGAAAAATTTAGAAACCTTTGAAACCCGTTTCAAATATTTGACATCCGTTTTCTTAAATTTTTCTGATTAGTTCTATCCTACGTTTCCTCTCCTGAATTTCAAGCACAATTACAATTTGAGCTGATAAGTGGATCCTTTTTTAAAATAACCTTCCATTGTTCCAATATTCCTACTAAATTAACTGAAAAAAGAACTTTTAGCTCAGTCGGGAACCTTATTATTATCGACAGACTTGTAGATTCATAGAGATTAAGTGAGAAAAAATCTTTCACAGCACGATTCAAACTTTTTTAGTTTTTCAAAATTTTCCAGTTTCAGCGAATTAGTATAAGTTTTGAAAAACCTAGTTGACGCGATAAAACTAAATGTGACTACAATCTCAAATTTGATTTTCAGCTTCTCCAATTTATGATAATTAAGAAAACTTTTTCCACTTCTCAAAACCTCTCAATTCAAAATCATTTCCTTCTTTTTCATGATCAATTCTAGGCGGAGTCAGCTCTTTTATTTTCGTTCTCCCAAAAGATCGCACGTTTTCGACGAGGCGTGATCATTCAGGTACCGTAACCAATTTCTCTAAACTTCTCCACGCCTCTACACTCTCACCGGATGAGCCCTAATCAATTAGGAAATGTCTCAGCAAAATGATGTGAGAGAATTTTTCGGAGAATTTTTTGAATCGCCAATCGGAAGCCAACATCGGAAATGCATTAGGAGTTGATATAAAAGACGATGAGTCGAGGAATTCATCCATATCGTTTTCATTTTTCATTTTTTCTGATTCCTTATGACTTCGACTTCCAGCACCTCCTAAATCCACTATCCAAAGTTTCAGATGCTCTTCAAACTCGTGTTCATCGCATTGTTGTTCGCCAGCTCCTATGGAGCATCCATGGAGGAAATCCAATCGGAGAAGTTCTGTGAGAAATTCCCAACTCTTCACATGTGTCGTCTCAAGGAAGAGTTGACTGGAAGCTTGGTCGAGTTGCAGTACTTGTTGCAAGATGGTAAGCAAATTAGGAAGGGGTGATTAGAGAGCGATTACGTTAAAACCTGTAATAGAAGGGCTCCTACACTGTCAAGTTTCAGCTAATTTTTCTTGAACCTTATGCAAGATATCAGAAAGTGGTCAACTGATAAAATGTTTGTGATATTATGACGAACAATTTTTCATTTAGCAACTTTTTTTATGTCTTTGACAAGAACCGAGCTATAATTGGCTCGAAGCTAAAAGTTACGATGTCCCTCTATTAGAGGTTTTACGGTAAGTTGGGTCCAAAACTTAAAGGAGGCGAGACAGCAAAAATTTCGGGGGCAGTTCGGGGGACGAAATCGCGCCGCGCTTATGTAGACCATCGGTCGTCAGGCGCCTTCGCGCCCCCGTAGCTCAGCCGGTAGCAGCGCTGTACCACTGAGCTGCCTGTCATGAGTTCAACCCCTCATGGGGGTTCTCTATGCAAAATATCAGGAAAACTTTTTTTTGGTGTCTGGCCTCCTTTAACTATAACTTAGTTTAGCATAACTATAACTTCATCAACTAAAGACACATAGCAAGTGAACGGTTTTCTGATAGTCCTGAAACAGCAAGAAATACTGTATGTTGCTGATTGTCAACGATAAATCCACATTCTGAACTTTCTAATTTTTCACTTCTACCAAATCTTGCTATATAGAACCTAGGCTTAAATTTAGTATGACTACAATAATATATTCAGGAATCAACGTCGGAGGTCAACAACAAGCCGGAGGAGTTCAGGAGGTCCAGAAGAGAAAGAGCGCCTTTGTTCGCTTTGGAAAGAGATCCGCCTCAGATGAGGAGGGAATGGTAAGCGCTAAAAAAATTTTAAAAAAGCAATTAGAAAACAACATTTTTCGTTTAAAGGAGTGTATATTTCAATACCATTAGCGAGTTGACAACCTACTTCTAAAAATATAAATAGTTTGAAACTGCAATAATAATTTTTCAGGAAATGGAAAAACGCAAGTCGGCATTCGTCCGTTTTGGGCGATCTATCGGAATGGAACCTCAATTCACCGAAAAGAGAAAGAGCCAATACATCAGATTCGGAAAATAATTACCCCTCTTCTAATTAACTCCTTCCTCTCTTAATTTTTTCCCCCGATTTCTCCCCTTTTCGAACATCAAATTAATGAGCAAAATTCTACACTCTTGGGTACCATCCTCAAGTTTTTTGAGACTTCTGAACTGTTAATACTTCTTCCCTCTTCTTTTTCTGAAAATTTCAGAATGAATCTCAAAAAAAAATTACACTCTCTATTTCTGCACCAGTAGTTTTTTTCTAAATAATCAAAAATATTACAACTTCGTGGGCGCTTCTTCTTCCATTCTTTCTTGCGACTTTTTTCCCTTCCTGAAAAACCGTTTGTTCAATTGTCTGATTGGTGTGTGCGGCAGAATAAAGAAAATCATGTGTTAATAATTTGGGAAAAATTGATAAATGGCTGTTTATGGATTATTGTAAATAGATTCACTTGACTTTTTTAGGTTGACAATATAGACAAAGTTAGAAAAAGATTTTTTCAGAATACTGTTTCAAATTTTTTGATGAAGTCGGAAAGTTTTTATTTTTCTAAGTTAGGTTCACTAAGTAATGTCATTTTTAAACTATCGCAGCTTACAACTTTGTTTACCGCGCTTCAAACAGCTGGCTGGTGGGCCTTCGGCGCGATGCGCGATTTTTTGGGCTCATTAAATGATCTCATAACCAGGAAAAGTAGTTATGAGACCAGATAACAAGCCAATTTCAAAAACATTTTGCATTTTTATTATGGAAAACTTGAAACCGAATTTTTTAAGTATTGAAGTAAGTTACTGCCACTACGCGGTTTGCATTGCCATTCAAATTTTTTCAATATTTTCTATTCCTTATTACCCGTTTTCCATTGTTATTCAAATGTTGGTAATGCATAAAGGGACATTCTGAAACTGAAAATATTTGTTTGAAAAAGTTTCAAATTTCAAAATTTGCACAAAAACTTTGCTGAAATTTATTTCGATTGCGGTTTTTGAGCTCAAGAGGAAGCTGATAGTTTTTATAGTATGCTATTTTCTAGTGAACTAATTTTAGAAAATCATTTCGGGCTTTAGAAAAATGGAAACAACATTTTCTGTAACTTTGAAACTTTCAGACTTTTTTCTGGAAGTTCTTAATTATCCGTCAATTTGGAACTCATAGTCTATTCAAAACACAAATTTGGAAAATTTTTTTAACAATATGAGATTTTTTGGGCTCATTAAATGATCTCATAACCGGAAAAAACATTGGTATGAGGCTAGATGATAATTTTTAAACTAGTGTTTTTATATGGGCAATTTGGAACCTATTTTTTTTGAAACAAATTAAAATATGCTTCAGTTGCAAATTGCTATCCAAATGCTGGTAACGCAGAAGGGAAAACTCTGAAACGGAAACCTTTTTTTTTGAAAAAGTTTCAATTTTCAAAAATTACACAAGAAACTAATTTTCTTTGCAACGAATTTTTGGATAATTTTTTTGTTTTACATTGTTGCGCGCCTAAGACATTTGACACTGAAAGTTGAAATTATTTAGTGAGAGTAATTTAGAAAAATTTTCAGCCTTCAACATAAGTTCGACAAGTTTTTGAGCAAAATGTAATATTTTGGGCTCATTAAATGATCTCATAACCAGAAAAAAACAATGGTATGAGACCAGACAATAAGCCAAATTTCAAAAATTTCGGAGATTTTTTATGGAAAACTTGAAACAGAATTGTTTGAGATGGCTTAAAGAATCGAATTGAGAGAATAATTTCGGAATTTAACAAAAAATTTAAACAACAGTTTTGAATTTCAAAGTTTTTAATAACTCTCAATCATTATGGACTTCCTATTAAAAACGCAAACACTTATTACAAATTTTTGAACGAAGTGTGATTTTTGGGCTCATTCAATGACTCACAACCATAAAAAGTAGTTACGAGACCAAACAACAAGCCAAATTTTAATAAGTTACTATAGCCAAATTTTAATAAGTTACTATTTTTTTATAAGTTACTATTCCTGTTCAAATGCTGGTAACATACAAGGAAACTACTTAAAACTAAAAACTTTTATTTAAAAAATTCGAAATTCAAAATTAAAGAAAACAAATTTTCAGATTTTTATTGGCCATGAGACATTTGATACCAAAATTTGTCGAATGAATATTGTCTAACAAATCGAGTTTAGATAATAGTTTTCAGGTTTTGACAGAAAATTGAAACATAATTTTTTTGAATGTCGAAATTTACAGATTTTTCTCTGAAAGTTCTGAATCATCCGCCAATTTCGAACTCAATATTATTCCAAACACAACAATAACAAGTTTCTGAGCAAAAATGTAATTTTTTGGGTTCATTAAATGATTTCATAACCAGAAAAAATAAGCCAAATTTTGGAAAATGTGGAATTTTTATATGAAAAACTTGAACTTTAAAAAAGTTAAACAAGATGCTTTTTTGATCTAACTGATATTCAAATATTCTTAACTCAAAAGAGAACACTCTGAAACTGAACACTTTGATTTGAAAAAGTTGAAACTTGTCCAAAAATTACACAAAATAGTTATTTTTTTTAAGATTTGTGATTTTGGACTCATGAGACATTTGTAACTTAAACTTATTTCTAAAGACTGGATAGTAAGAAACTGATTTTGTGAAATGATTTCGACTTTCAAAAAAAAAATTGAAACAGAATTTTTCGAATTTCAATGTTTTCTGAAAATTCTCAATCAATATTTAATTATCTTCCTTATATATAAAACGCTAGACGTGTCTGTTGGTCCTAGTGTCCGGCTGTCCGGTTTTGGCTTTCAAATAAGAATTAGGCCGCCGCCAAAACTCACAGGTCCTGGGCGATGATGCGCATAAAGGACTCGATCCATATGCGATCCTCTAGAAGTCCGTTTGACACATATCGCGAACAACGAGCTGCGATGAGTCTCATATGTGTGCGATGCGGGAGAGGCTGAATCGAGTGTTCCGAATGCGCGCGTATCCTAGATGAATTCTGGGTGGGTGGGCGATGTGTGCGATATGGGTCTGATACGGTAGGCCGACTACAACACTCCGAAATCCCGGATGCGCGCACCGTAAATCCACACCGGCAACTTTGTCAATTTTTCGTCAATTCGAGCCTACATTTCTGGTTTTTCGATTATTCCTTCGATGTTTTTTGTGAAAAAGAGTTATGGCAGAATAAAAAATCGCTGAGTTCTTGCAGAAACATGTCTTTCACTCGTTAATTGCTATGTTTTTCGCCAAAATAGATGATATTGAGATTTTTTGATTTCACTTTGTAATTATTGTAAAAATCGTATTTTCAGGTGGAGTAAAAGGAAAGTTGGTAAGTATACAATAATTACAAAGTGTAAATTATAAAATTTTTCAATTTTTCATGCAATTTCAAAAAAAGTGAAAGTGAGGCATTTTTTGAGCAAATGAAAAAAAAAACAATTTTTAGCGAATTTTTTCCCATTTTCTTCTGTTTTTGATGCATATCAAATTTAAATGGAAACTGCCATACAGTACTGGCCATAAAGAATGCGACAACTTGTTTTTTGACGATAACTTTTTGAAAACTCAACTTTTCAACTCGAATTTTTTACTGTAGACACATTGGAAAGTTACGAAAACTTGCGTACTTGGAAATTGCATCATCTTGCAAACAAAATTTTTTTTCAATTGTTTTCATTTTTTTTTCATTTTGCATATTTTTCATGATTTTTGGTTTTTTTAAATAAAGTTGAAAGACAACTAATTGGAATTAGTTTTAGTTATTGTTTTATTGTTTTTCAGATATGGTTAGACCATTCGGGAAAAAATCCTTCTCTGTGGACGAGCGAAAAAGCATTGTGCGTGGTCATGAACTCGGCGCGCATCCGAAGATACTTGCAACTCAGTTTAGTTGTTCTTCCAGCCAAATTTACCGTATTCTGAAGAAAAATCGAGATGATGTGAGGTTTCAATCAGCTTTCTCAACTAAATTTAACAATTTAGAATGGCGTTGTTCATCGCCAATCTCCAGGAAGACCCCGAACCACTTCCAGAAATATGGATCGGAACATTTTGCGCGCATGCCGAGAAGATCCTAGACGCACATCTACGGATATTCAACTTTCTGTGACGTCTCCAAATGAACCGGTACCATCGAGAAGAACTATTAGAAGACGTTTGCAAGTTGCTGGACTGCACGGACGAAGACCAGTCAAAAAACCACTCGTCAGTTTGAAAAACCGAAAAGCTCGCGTTGAATGGGCTAAACAGCACTTGTCCTGGGGCCCCCGTGAGTGGGCAAATCACATCTGGAGCGATGAATCGAAGTTCAATATGTTCGGAACTGATGGTATTCAGTGGATTCGACGTCCCATTGGCTCCAGGTATGCTCCACAGTACCAATGTCCAACTGTGAAACATGGAGGTGGATCTGTGATGGTTTGGGGATGCTTCTCCGACACTTCTATGGGACCATTGAAGAGAATCGTTGGAACCATGGATCGATATGTGTACGAAGACATCCTGGAGAACACAATGAGACCATGGGCAAGAGCAAATTTGGGCCGATCGTGGGTGTTCCAACAGGACAATGACCCGAAGCATACTTCGGGTCATGTCGCCAATTGGTTCAGACGTCGCCGTGTGAACCTCCTAGAATGGCCAAGTCAATCTCCAGACTTGAATCCCATCGAGCATATGTGGGAGGAGCTGGAACGCCGCCTCAAAGGAGTCAGAGCATCCAATGCCAATCAAAAGTTTGCTCAACTCGAAGCTGCTTGGAAGAGTATCCCGATGACGGTGGTTCAGACGCTCCTGGAGTCGATGCCACGTAGATGCAAGGCTCTTATCGATGCGAAAGGATACCCAACGAAATATTAAATCACTTTTTATTGTTACCTTTATTTTGTTTTTGACCTCCGGTGTTTCTTGAGCTTCTTTGTATAGATCTCCAAAAATGTCATTTTCATGAATTTTCGAAAAAAATTAATTTTCAAAAAAATTGTAGCAGAATATTAAAACCAACTTAGCCTAAAAGTTTTTGATAGTGCTGAAAAAATCTTACCAAAAATTCGGATTGAAAAGTTGAGTTTTCAAAAAGTTATCTTCAAAAAACAAGTTGTCGCATTCTTTATGGCCAGTACTGTAAGTCTTCAAAACCAAAACATTGAGTTTCGAAAAATCAGTAATATGTCGTTCAAAATATAAAAGAATATGGAATAATAAAGGAAAAGTACGAAATCGGAAGACCTGAACAAAATCACATCACAATAGAACTTAACTGATACTTCTAGGAACCCCCAACCAACGTTTTAGTTCATTTCATCGAGTGCCAGCAAGCCAGGCGAGGAGATGCTTTGCGGCGGCGGTGTGCCCCATATGCCCCGTATATGCCCCATACCGGCGTCCTTTCCCTGTACCCAATTCATCGGCGCATCCTCCGTCGCCCATCCATTATGCGTATGCGCGCCCAGGACCTGTGCTGAACCCGCGGCCTTTCGGACAACGGCTGCGCATGCACCCAGTTGTGCCACACCAGGAGAGAGAAGGGAGGGCGTACATGTTCTACCCTTTGAGAAAGAGCGAAAAGTGAGGGGTGGAGCGACAAACCAGTAAAAAATATTGAATTGCGCCGAAGGCGCAGCAGCCAGCAGGCTGGTTAAAAACACAAATTTGAAAAGTTCAAGATCAAAAAGTGATCTTTTTGGGCTCATTAAATGATCTCATAACTAGGAAAAGTAATTATGAGACCATATAACAAGCCAAATTGTGAAAAATTTTCAACTTTCATATGAAGAATTTGAAACAGAATGTTTTTCGAATATTAAAAAACGACTGCCTGTTTCATATTGCTATTCAATTGTTGAATACATAAATGAACAATCTGAAACTAGGATGTTGTGTAAAGAACTGAACTCAGAAATTTTTTTTTGGTTTTCAACCAAGATCCCAACAATCTTCCAATTTTGAAGTCACCACTATTCAAAAATTTGACAAGTTCTTGATCGAAGTGTGGTTTTTTGGGCTCATTAAAGGAGGCGAGACAGCAAAAATTTCGGGGGCAGTTCGGGGGACGAAATCGCGCCGCGCTTATGTAGACCATCGGTCGTCAGGCGCTTTCGCGCCCCCGTAGCTCAGCCGGTAGCGGCGCTGTACCCCTGAGCTGCCTGCCATGAGTTCAACCCCTCATGGGGGTTCTCTATGCAAAATATCAGCAAAACTGTTTTTTTTTGGTGTCTGGCCTCCTTTAAACGATCTCACAACCACAAAGAGCAATGGTATGAGACCAGATAACAAGCAAAATTTTCGAAAATTTCTAAATTTTATATGGAGAACTTGAAACAGGATTGTTTGAGATTAACAAACGGACCGAATTGAGAAAATACATTCAGCCTTCAACGAAAAATTTTTTAATTCAAAGGTTTTTGGTAGCTCACAATCATCTAACAATTATAAGACCAGATAAATAACAAGCTAAATTTTGGAAATTTGGAATTTTCATTTAAAAAATTTGAAACGGAATGGTTTTTTGAATTAAAACAAGTTACTGCCGCATTTCCATTGATGTTCAATTTTTGATAATACATTAAAGAACAATCGGAAACTGGTGATTTTTTTTGAAAAAAAGTTTTAAATTCGTCAAAAACTATATTTAAAATAGATTTTCTACGATAACTTTTAAATTTTCGTAATTCTATGGACTCATGAGACATCTGATACTGAAACTTAACATACTATTAGGTTGGTAATAAAGTAATGCGCGTTTTTGATTTCTTTTAACCTCACACAAAACTAAAACAAGAAGATATTAATCAGAGGACTTTTCTCCATAATTTTCGGCCCTTTACTGCCAACGCATGATCAAAGTTTCGATGTCTCTCTTGAAGAACTACACCAGCTGTAATTCGAATTAGTTAGTACCAAACGCGCATTACTTTTTTACCAACCTAATATATAAATTCGTAAGCGAAATTTGGACAATTTTTCAGGCTTTAACAAAATATTGAAACATTTTTTTTTGAATTTGTTTTTTTGAACATTTTTAAAGGGGGACTCCTACCAAAAATTTTTATTGCATTAAAATGTGTTAAAAGTTATCTATTTTTCAAATATTATTGCGAAAAAATTCAAAAAAAATCCGAAATTCCCGAAAAACGGCGTTGAAAAGGAAGAAAATTCAAAAAAAGGTGCCGCCGGGGGACGAGGATTTTCAGTGAGAAACCTAGGCCACGGCAGCAGGCGCCTTTCCTACGTGGCAAATTTTCCGGATTTTTTTCAATTTCATGTCCGGCAGGTAAAAAACGTAAAAAACCACTGTCGGTGACTTGAAAAAAAGGCTGTCAGGTGCCGTGGCCTAGGTTTCTCACTGAAAATCCTCGTCCCCCGGCGGCACTTTTTTTGAATTTTCTTCCTTTTCAACGCCGTTTTTCGGAGATTTCGGATTTTCTTTGAATTTTTTCGCAATAATATTTGAAAAATAGATAAATTTTAACACATTTTAATGCAATAAAAATTTCTGGTCGGAGTCCCCCTTTAATGTTTTTTTCTCTATAAGTTCCAACTGACAACTAATTTAACCACAAAAATAACAAATTTTTAAACAATATGAAAATTTTTTGGACTTCTTGAATGATTTCATAACCAGAACTAAACGGTATGAGACCAGCATAAGGCAAATTTTTGGAATATTTTGGAATTTTATATGGAAAAATTGGAAGCGATTTTTTAAAAATTACATTAAAATGTGGTCTGATAGTGAGAGATTCACATTGCTATTATGCTTGTCTTAGAAAAAAAAGGTTGAGACGCAGAGAAAAAGTGTCTGCGTCTCCTCCTTATGTGTGCTATTTAGGCTCTCCGCTTCGATATCGCTACCGTATTTAGACTGCAAAAAATACTCTCTAACCTTTTTTTTCTCAGACAAGCATAATATTCAAATGTTAGTAACGCATAAAAGAACAATCTGAAACTGAAAATTTTAATTTTAAAAAGTCTCAAATTTTCAATAGTTTCAAATTTAAAGTTTCAAAGGAAATGCTACGAAAAATTTTATGGAGTCTGACATTTTAGGCTCATAAGACATTTAATACTGAGACTTATCACTGGAGATTTTCTAATGAACCGAATTCAGAAAATAATTTCGTCCTTTAACAAAAAAATTGGAACAGAAAATTTTCGAGGTTTACTGTTTAGTGAAAATTCTCAATCATCCGCCATTTTTTAACTTCAAACTATTCGAAACAAAAAAAAATAGCATGTTTCGAATGAAATGAACTCTTTTTTGGGCTTCTTGAATGATCTCATATCCAGTACTAAACGGTATGAGACCAGCCAAAAAGCCAACGTATTGAAAATTTCAATTTTTATATAGAAAAACGGAAACGGAAATTTTTCGAGGATAAATATTTTGGAAATGCTAGAAATAGGTTTAAGATAGATGCTAAAATAAAGCTCAAACTGTTTTTTATAATCAGCTGAGAATCTTACTTTGTACCTGAAACAAAGTTTTAGAATTTTTCAAATGCCCAGTCTTTTCTTCAGATTCTCAAAAATCCCGTCAAAAATATTTGGCTTTCCGTTTTTCCATTGCTGCGTTTCCTCCTAATTTTTTTGCTGAATCAGTTGTTTTCCCATCATTTTTCGTTCTATTTGATAATAAGATTCTGATATCACTAAAACAATATAAATTTCTGTCGACGAAACACTATATAAATACCCCCTTCCCCGTCCTTTTTGTTTATCGGTAGCTGAAAATCTGAAAATACATTGAAAGTAGGTCAAGGACTAGAACAACATGTTGTTCCAGGTACAAAAAGTTTTTCAATTGTTCTGCAGGAATACCAAGCCCCGACAAAAAAATTGAGAAAGGCAAAAATGTCGAATAAGTATTGTTGATAAAGTATTGTTGATATCATGATAAATAATTTGATAGTTGACAAAATTTAGATATCTTTGACAGAAACCGAGATAATTGAGCTCAAAGTGACGGTTTGGGTCGAATTTTAGAGGAAGTACAGTAATCGTCATGAATGTTAAATTTTCCATAGAGGTTAGTTATCTTTCAGGCAGGTGTGTTTTGCCTGAACTCTGCAAAAATGTGTAAATTGTTTTTAATTTGCTTTTGTCCTTCCCAAGAGCAGCTAAATCTCATTATCCTGTCAGAAATCTTACCATGTCGTCAATTTCTTGGCAATACATTGTAAAACAAACCATAAAACCAATATTAGAAGGGCCTTTCCAAAATGAAGGTCCTGCCCTTCTAAAACAGGTTTTCCGATAAACAAGTTTTGTTAGATGCAACCTCAACTTCCATGATTCTCTGACCCTTGCCAAGTCATAAACAACTTATTATTACTTCAAAAACCTATTCTCACTAATCCTCTCCGAAGCAACCTAAACCCTCCGTCTCCACTGCCACCCCTCCTCCTTCTCGTCGCGTTTCGTTGCCTCAGGCAATCACTGATAATAACTCCATTGATAAGACATTGTCTCCGCCTCTTCTCGTACCACTAGGTACCATCTGGAGCTCCCGGGGCTTCCTCTGGAATCGAGACGCGTCATCATCTTGTTTAGTGATCGTTAGTGAGGGAGACACACGTGTGTATGTATGCTCCTGGAGCTCTGGAAATTTTTGCAACGCTCGGCAGTTATTTACTTCTCTGTGATTCTCACAGTGTTTAACTTTTGATATAACTGTTATCAGGAAAACGGAATGGGACATAAAAGAGCTGAACGAGGGTTCTTGCATGTTGCGTATTGTAAAGGCGAAAGAATAGAAGGCAAATTTTATAAGGGGAATTGGAAAATGGCAAATAATATGTGATAACATTTTTAGAGTTACTGTAGATAGACTTGTTGACTAGTACGAGGAAAAAGAGTTTCTGTTTCAATATGGTTTTTAAAAGTTCGCGAAAATTCGTTTAAATTAATCTGAATCCCAGATGTATAGATTATTTCAAGAATTTGTTTTTTTTTTCAAATTTTGTATCAGATCATAATGTGAAGCCTTTATTAGAAGGGCCGGATATTCTATTGTTCCAAAGTTCTTCGGGAAGGCCCTTCTATTACAGGTGCCCCTTCAATTAGAGGAAGCCTTTCTTTCAAAGGGGCCCTTCTAATACAGGTTTTACGGTATCTAAATTTCTTAAATAAAAATGTATGTTTGAAAAATTACTAGATTTTTAGAATTTCACATTACCCCAAACTTCGATTTCTTGCAAAATCAGATTTTAATGAAACTTCTAGAGCAAGTTAAAGAAGACCTGGCCCTTCTGAGTTTCCAGGTGTTTAAAAGTTATATTTTCAGGAAATGTCCAATTTTACATCTTGAAACCAAAAAAATTTATCAGAAAAGTTCCAATTTTCCTATCTAGATATTTTTTTTGGCTATTAATTTTCTGTACCACTGTCATAATAATTTTGAAGCGTCTTTCATGAATTTTCTGTTACAGAAAAATTTTGAAAGATCTTTTCAGAAAAATCGGGTAATAATATTGAGAATCGACAAAACGGGAATTCAGAAATTTCAGTTATTTTTATGAAAACACCTATTTTAAATCTTAAAAAAGCAATTTCAAAAAAATAATTTCATTTTTACAATCTAGAAATTTTGGATTTTCATTTTTATTAATTTTTTAAAGAATTCAATAAAAACAATTTTTTTATTATGCAATAAATTTAATTAAAGGGGGACTCCGACCAAAAATTTTTATTGCATTAAAATGTGTTAAAATTTATCTATTTTTCGAATATTATTGCGAAAAAATTCAAAGAAAATCCGAAATCCCCGAAAAACGGCGTTGAAAAGGAAGAAAATTCAAAAAAAGGTGCCGCCGGGGGAAGAGGATTTTCAGTGAGAAACCTAGGCCACGGCACCTGACAGCCTTTTTTTCAAGTCGCCGACAGTGGTTTTTTTACTTTTTTTACCTGCCGGACATGAAATTGAAAAAAATCCGGAAAATTTGCCACATAGGAAAGGCGCCCGCTGCGTGGCCTACGTTTTTCACTGAAAATCCTCTTCCCCCGGCGGCACCTTTTTTGAATTTTCCTCCTTTTCAACGGCGTTTTTTGGGAATTTCGGATTTTTTTTGAATTTTTTCGCAATAATATTAGGAAAATAGATAACTTCTAACACATTTTAATGCAATAAAAATTTCTGGTCGGAGTCCCCCTTTAATGTCATAATAATTTTTTGGCATTGTTTTTCATGAATTTACTGTTACAGAAAATTTTGAAAGGTCGTTATAGAAAAATCGGGGTTAGAATATGGAAAATCAGAATAATTAGAAGCAAAACGGTGATTCAGAAATTTCTGTCATTTTTGTGAAAAGTTCATTTTTTACTTTTGGAACAAGACAAAAAAACAGAAAAATAATTAAAATACTGCGAAAAATGAGCTTTTGGTGTCCATTAAATCTTTAAAAAACCCATTCCGAACATTACTCAAACACTAACCTAATGAGTTCCAAAGTGTTCTTACGAATTTTCGGTTACAGTAAAAAAATTCTCTGATACTGTAAGAAATTTGCAAATTTCAATCTCTCAAACATCAAAAACCCTCCCTTTCCAATTTTGCGTTCCACTTGACAATCTGCGTGCATTTCTCCCGTTCCACACAGTCTGATTTTTGGCCGATAGACTGAAAAAAGAGAGGAAAATGTGAAAATAAAAACGAGGTACAGTAGTCCTCACACACATCACCTCACCCAATCATAATCAAAAACTTTTTGGTATCTCTTTCTTGTCAACAACTTTCACTTTTTAATTTTTTCGTCCCTTCGCTCCGTGGGAAACTGTAATAATATTTTTAGGCACTCAAAAAAATAAGCCTCCGTTAAACTTTTTCTCCATGTCAAACTTGTTTAATGACCACTCTTTTGCACACTGACCCTTAACTACTGATAAGACGGACTAGAAGTTTATGGCAGAGAAAAAGTTTGAAAAAATTTTAAAATTACATAACATGCTGTTTCATATAACGTTTTTTCCTAACTTGGTTCTTTTTTATTATTGATTTACTGAGCTTTAAAACTTTTATTATTTCTCAAAAGTAGGTCAAATCTAAGGGTTTCGTGCAAAGTACAAGGCTGATTGTTATCGGAGTAATTAGGGAGTACGAGACGCAGAAACATTCCAAGCTCCGCCCACTTTTCAGACACACACAACGTGTGCCTCTCTACTTCATTAGTTGGTATTACCTATCTATTTTTTGTTTGGTTTATTTTAAAATCTTTTTTTACACTAAACTTTTTAATTTTTTGATTTTAAGACCAAGATAATGGCCATGATTTTTGTTCAGTTATAGTTTCCTTTCTCAATTCAGTACATATTTTTCAAATTTCAGCTTTATAAAAGTATACTTCAACCGTGAAATTTTAATCCATTGTTGTCTGTTTATTTCTGTAATTCTGTAACTCTTCTCCCTGTCTTTTTGAATTTCTTTGATATCTGAAAAAAATCTTTTTCATCGAATTCATTTGAAAAATTTAGATTTTCCCAAAAATCAATTTTTAAAGCTAGCCATCTTCAAAAAAGAGTCAGAAACAGTTATTTGTTTTCAGCTCAATTTTTACAGTTTCTACTTTTTTATTTTTTTTCATCCACAAAATCCTTTTTCAATTGGTGACCTTTTCTTCAGAAGACCATCAGTCAAAAATGATCGTCGAACAGCCGGGTTGTGCACCTCATCTATTTGAAGCCCATGAGCTGGCCACGAAATCAGTCATCGTTTATTCGGATAGAGCAGAAGTCAAACGATTGGTTACGGTGGATTTGTCGAAGGGAAATCAGGAAATTGTTATTCAGGTAGTCAGATTTTTAGTAAATTTTCTGTTTCATGAAGTTTACAAAGTTTGGAAGTTTAAAAACATTTTGATAAGTTTGAGAAATACTAATGAATTTGAGCGCGATTTTTGAATATCTATGAAAATCAGTATTGATCATTTTCTGAATTTTCATCTCTCCAAATTATTGATAAAACTGACAAGAAATCAAGTGAAAATGACCGGTGTGTGGAGTGACCACACTGCGTCACATAGAACTTTGCAACTTCCTCGTCGGAGAGAGTTGTATAGATTATACACAAATTTAAGCGTAAAATCACTTGTAGTAATTGACAGGGACTAGACGTATGTGTATTTGAAAAAAGCTTTTTGGTCAAATGGTCGAAACTAGGCAAATCTAATTTTTGATATGAAATAAGTCACAACATCACGACTAGCACAGATTTCTCAGAAAACTTAATGGAAACTCTTTGAAACTGATAATTTTTATTTTCTTCTGACTAATTAAAGGGGAAAAGTTCAATAGCAATATTGGTTGAATATATCATTAGTACTTCGAAAATACTGTGAACGAATGAGTAAAATTTGTATGAGAGTAAAAATAAAACATCATGAAGTACCAGAGCTATTTAAGTTACTAATTTTACTATCTGTTCATCAAACGTCCTTCACATTCCATATTTATATAATAAAAACTTGTTTGTTAGATATTAAAAGTTCACGCTTAAAAATTCTCTGATTATTGGTGCATTCTAGAACTTTGTGTCATTATCGTCACTCTTTTTGTTGTTTTCGATTCTGGAAATTTTCCGAGAAGACGGAAAAGTTTTGATGTTTGATATATTAGTCAGGAATGATAAAAAATATCGCTGAGTAACTGAAGAATGAAAGAAAATATAAGGATTTGGAAGTTGGTGAAGTAATCGAAGAGTTTTTTTCTATTTCAAAATTTTCATGTTTGGATGTTTTGGTATATATCAGAGTTTTGTGATCGGGCTTAAAATAAAAATTTTTAAGTTACGTTTTTTCATGCTTCAAAGTTTTGGTAATTATCACTTAGTTGTAATAATTATTCATTCATCATTCATGATAGATATATTAACGGGATGTGATATCTGTTCAGCGGAATAGTACAAAGTTTAAAAAAATGCGATGAAATTAATTGAAATTGACCAATTTAATTTTTCAGTTTCAATACATTACTATGTATGTAATAGAAGTGAAATATCTTTTCGATCATTGATCTTTGACATTTTCAAAAAGTTCAATAAAACTTTTAGAATCTTCCGAATTTGAGACTTTTAATTATTATGTTTCTGAAATTTGATAATTCTGGAGTTTCAGTGCTTTTTCACTTCATCGAACGCAAGGTATATTTGTTCCAATTAGCTCAAGCGGTTCAGATTTTCATGTTCCTCAACATTTCGTTATCAACTTTGACCCCTTGTGCACCCCATTTTCCCATCATCACTATCTTCAGTTAGTTTGACATTATTCCAATCAAGAACAACTCCTCTCTCTCTCTCTCTCTCTCTCTCTCTCTCTCTCTTCCTCCATTCTTATCAGTATCAGCGTTTTCTCCGAAAAACTACTCGTTTGTGCAGTATTTCGGAGAAATTCCTGCTTGTTTTTCACGCCAATAAGACGACAGTGGAATCGGATTGTCTTGACGGGGAGAGGGAATTGAGTGGGGTGATGCCTAATTTTGATTTCACGGAAATTTTAGGGTAATTGATAAAAGTCAAGGAACTCTGTACTTAGAAAATTGAATACATGACCACTATCAGATATTAAAATAGAAATACTTGTATTAGAAGGGCCCTCTAATGAGAGGCCCTTCCGAGAGGGGCTTGGAAAAAAACACGCTCCATTCGCTCAAAAAACTCGTCCAATTTTGGGGAAAGACTTTTCATGGATATTTTGAAGAATTTTCATGGATTTTTTGATGAAAAGTTTCGGAAAAGATGGACGGAAGAATAGAACGGTCACTTCTAATTGAAGAGCCTCGTTTTTGAGAGATTTCTAACATATTTACTTTTTTTTCTGTTTCACTTTAAATTATAATTTTTTTTATTAGTTCACGATCCACTTTTTCCCCGCTAATCTTCAGTTTTGTTTTCGCCATGAAAACAAAAAAGTTCATAGAATCTTCCAGTCGTCTCCATCAATCACTATCTTATCAATTCGACAATTTTGCACCCTAAACAAAAAATTTAAATTTTGTCGAAAAGCAAAATAATAACAATTTCACACTTTACTGTTTTGAGAAGTAATGTTTTGGGATCTTTGTCATTTATCTCCAATCCAACCGTCATTCATTTCGAAAATTTCAAAAAGTTTCCTGGAAATCTGTTATCAGAACTCAACTTTTTTTTTGTCCCAAAAAAATTTGGCGATGCATTATCTATGATTTTTTCTCGAACTTTCTGCAACCCCCGCGATCATAATTTGACAAGAGAAGTGGAGAGCGAAAATCGAACAAAGTTTCGAAAAATGATGAAAGGGCAGCGAGGAAATTAAAAAAAACTACAGGACATCAAAAAAAAATCACAGAAGAGAGGAATTGGGAAAAATACGAATTCATTGAAACTGAGAATTTTTATTATCTTCATGATTCACTCATTTTATCGTAAACTCTAATTCACCTAATACACTCTAATAGAAAGCCTCCCACACCGTCATCTTTGAGCCCACATATCTCGCTTTCTGTAGAAGATATCAAAGTGCTGTGAACTGATAAAATGTCGGTGATATTATGATAAACATTTTGTCAGTTAACTACTTTTTCATATCTTTTCTAGGAACCGAGATATGTGAACCTAAAGCTGGAGGTTTAGGTGGCCGCATCGAACAAAGTTTCGAGAAGTGATGAGGGCAGTAACAAGAATTGTTCTTGAATTCAAGCTTGAACAATAAGGAATCAAAAAATTCACAGAATAAAGTGAAAAGGAAAAATTTACAAGCTTATCGGGGCATGTAGCATTTGCATCAAACTATTTTTTCAGAAATCTTAATGAAAACTCATTGAAACAGATAATTTTTATTTTCCTCATGAATCACTTAACTTAACTCTAATAGAAGGCCGCCCAAATCGTCGACGTTGAACCTATATCTCGGTTACTGTAGATGACATCAAGAAGTGGTCAACTGAATAATTATGTTTGATGTTATGATAAACATTTTGCCAGTTGATTACTTTTTGATATCTGTTACTGGAACCGAGATATATGAGCTTAACGTTGGATACCACTAGTATTCTGGATTCTAAGACTGCAGTAAAACAATTTTTCAGATAACTTAATGAAAACTCATTGAAACTGATATTTTTCTGTATTTCTTCAATATTCAATCTAATCCTTTCATTCTTTGGTTTCAGAATGTCTCAGCTGTCATTGAACCCCAATCAGTACGAGTCGATGGTCGGGGTGTCCTGATTCAAGAGGTTCAATATCAAGAAGTACCAATGGATATGACACATGAAACTGACAAAATTCTGCAAATTGAGCGACAAAAAATTGAAGTGGAAAATGAAAGGTTCGCGATTGAGGACGAATGTTGTTCGATCAAAAAACGAATTGATGTGCTGGATGGAGTTGCGGGACAGGTAATTTTAAAATAGTTTTAATGTAGAAATTGGTTGAAACGTAACAATTATTTTGGCAGTTGCGAAAACTATTGTAATAGATTGAAACAGAAAATTTGAATAATGCCTGATAGCGAAATTTTAGACCTATGTATTTGGAAATTGCGTTGTTTTTTCTACAGTTTCAGCAATTTCATAAATTAGCCAAAAATCATAATTCCATCAGTAATTTCATCAAAAATCATAATCACCTTGCAGATCTCCTCCGGACCCGCCGCCATGCCATTCTCTTCCTCCAATCAAGGATCCTCCCATCTTCCAGCATCTGGAAGTCAGCCACATTTGGTCCGTCGGCATACTGTAACTGGACAGGAGCCAAATCCATTGGCTATGAGCACAACACCGATGTCAAATGGCTTCTTTTTCAATCACGAGTCACTGGACAACTTGGCGAAATTTTTGAGTTATTATGGTGAGAGAAAAATTGAAACTGAAGAAAAAAAAATCTGACTTCACTTTTTTGACTTTTGAGAAACAGGAAATTTTTAAATATTTTTTTCTAGGAGACGCCGTGCGAGACATGAAAAAAGAGCTACGAAAACGTCAACGGGAAACTCAACAGCTATCGGAAAAAATCGATCAGTTGGACAGGCAATTGGATCAATTGAGATGTGTCGCTGAGTATGATTCGATTAAGAGGTAGGATAGGAATTCTCACTGTTTTACATTAATTGTATCAAAAAGTTTGGGATTTTTAAAGTATTAAGACGAATCCATACCACAACAACATTTCCAAAAAAAAAATAATTTCAAACTTTATACAAACTGGGAAATAACCCGAGAAGAGCAAATGGCAATAAGTTAGAAAAGATCCCATCAAAGAATCTAATATCCTGGAGCAGTTCTTGGTGGTGGGCAATGATCGCAAGATCCCTTTGGTCCGTCCTCTCCTGGCTTTCCTGGCTCTCCATCCTCCCCATCTTTTCCTGGCTCTCCATCCTTTCCGTTCTGTCCAGCCTCTCCTTGTGGTCCTTGTCTTCCTGGCTGTCCTGGACGTCCATCTTGTCCAGCCTCTCCCTTTGGTCCTTGCTCTCCTGGCTCTCCTGGCTCTCCAACTGGCGAAGCAACGGTGCGTTGAACTCCTGGTGCTCCTGGTGCTCCAATCTCTCCTGGCTCTCCATCGGCTCCAGTTGGTCCTGCTGGTCCTGGTGCTCCCTTGTTTCCTGGACGTCCGGCTGGTCCTGGCTCTCCTGGTGCTCCGGCCTCTCCATCTGGTCCCTTTGGTCCTGGTGGTCCTGGTGGTCCAACTGGTGATGGCTCGCACTCAAAGCAGAAGTCATCGGCGGTTGGGATTTGTTGAGCATCAGCGTCCTTTCCGTTGACTCCTGGCTTTCCAGCCTTTCCATCTGCTCCTGGAGCTCCATCGTCTCCTGGTTGTCCAACTGGTCCAGCAGCTCCGGTTCCGCAAGAGCAGCATTTATCGTTTCCGGAGGATCTCTTTTGACGAAGAGTGGCAACAGCAGAGTCTCTGTAGGCGGCTAGTCGGGTGTACTCGCCACGGAGAGAATCTGTGCGGGACTTGCAGAAAGTCAAATCGTCTTGAAGGCCGGATTGAATGTTTTGGAGGTAGAGGCAGATCATTGGGACAGCCATGACCACGGTAAGAGTGGCGACAGTCGAAGCGGCGATTCCGAAGAAGGCGAACTTCTTGACTGACTGACGGTCCTCCTCCATTGTTGATTAGGTTCTGAAAAAGGAAGTTCTGGGTATTGAGTCAAGGTTGAAGCTGGTGGGCTAGAATATAACGTTTTGAAACAGAGATTGATTTACTAGACACAATGAGGGGAGATAGAGTTTGAAAGTGATACAAAATTGAAGAAAATCTAGTTCACTTGAATTTCAGTTTGAGATTCTTAAGAAGGGTACTTGTATTTGGCTGTTTCAAAATTTTGATAAAATCCTGGAATTTTTGAAGACATTGATAGGCCTCAGACAATGGAAAGTTTTCAAGTGTTCATGTGTTCAATTTTTGAAAAATGATTTTTTTGAATTCGGTTTTTTTTCAAAAAATTTTTCCAAAATCTCAGTTTTGAGAATTTCGAAGTTTTGATGATTCTACTAACAATACATTTCTCTGAAAAAAAACTGATTTTCACCAGGTTCTTGAAATTAATTGTTTAAAACATTTTTACGACAAAATAAAATAGAAAATTAGGTCTAAAATTCAAAATTTTGCGAGTACCGTAAAACCTGTAATAGAAGGGAACCCTAAATTTTGAATTTGAGCGAGCATATCTCGTTTCCTGTCAAAGATATAAAAAAGTTGTCAACTGATGAACTGTTTATCATAATATCAGAAATGTTTTGTCGGTTGACACATTTTTGATATCTTTCACAAAAGTCGAGATAATTGAACTCAAAACTGACAGGTTTACTTCATATTGTAAAAACTGTATTAGAAGGGCCGGCCCTACTATTATTCCGAGGTACCTTCGGAGGGCCCTTCTATTACATGGGCCCTTCAATTAGAGGGAGTCCTTCTATTTTTCCGGCCAGTTTTTTTCCGAAATCTTGCATTGAAAAATTCGACGAAGTTTTGTTCGAAAATTGCCAATTTCACCAAAATTTAGCAAGATTTTCATCGAAAAATAGAGTTTCAACAAATTTCTATTAAATTTTGGAGTTTCTAGAATATTTACCACTGAAAAAGTACGGAAAGTTTCTGATTTCAAAACACATTTTAAAAGTGGGTTGCAGGGGGCCCTTCTACTTTTCCAAGCCCCTCTCGGGGTCCATTTTATTAGAGTGGCCCTTCTATTAAATGGGCCCTTCTAATACAGGTTTTACGGTGAGTTAAAAAATTCTGCTGAAAAAGCTGTGATTCAAAAAATCAAAAATCTAAATGGAAAAATAAAACAAGCGATGATGATGATGATGTTTCCAGATAACCATTCCATTCCCTTTTATATCACCCATCGAGTACTTGCTAAGCGACGCCAGAAAAAAAAGAGCCCCTCCTTTAGTTCCACCTATCCGAAGAGACTTCTGTCCTGCCGATCCGAGTGCATAAAAAACGGAATCGCCGTGTAGAAGAGGCCCCCGACCGGTTCTGGCCGAGAAGGCGTAAGAGATAAGGAAGAAGACGTTGAGAGACAGAGGGAGGGCGTACCTATACTTAGTGAGAAAAAAGTTGATATGAAGTGATATCGAGTGGTGATAGGCCTGTTTCCTCATTAGGATTGATGATGGATTTTCCACATTCTCTGAAATACTTTTTTTGGAAAAAAAAACTTTCCTTGGGTGTGTAGAGATGGCATCGGATGATTACACAATGTTGGCAATAGGCATGACTGGGGGAAAATGGGGGAATTTGTGATTTTTGATGAATTGCGTTTGAATATACTTTGTAAAAATTGGTGTTTAGTCGGTTGGAAGGTTCAGGTGTACTACTGTAGTATGATTCCTTTGTGAGGATTCACATTGAAAATCGTTTGTAAATTTTCATGTTTCAAATTGTACATTAAAATGATAAGAGTTAAAATTTCTCGATCTGTGCTTTTTGGAACATTTGTATAAATTCTTTGGAAAATCTAAAAAATCTGAAAAATCTGAAATCTGAAAAAAAAATCTTTTTTTTTTGCAGGTTCACACAATAAGTTTGAAATATAGAATGCTGTAATAAATGTTCAAATCTGAGAGGGATCGCAAAAAATTGACTTGCCGTAAAACCTGTATTAGAATGGTCGGCCCTTCTATTGTTAAAAGGTACCACCAGAGGGCCCTTCAAATAGCGGGGAACTTCAATTAGAGGGGGCCCTTCTATTTTAGAGGGGGCCCTTCGTTCAAAATTCATGAAAATCTGTCAAGGGCCCTTCTAATACAGGTTTTACGGTATGCTATGTGATAAGATAGTATCTTCAGTTTGACACGAAATTTTAAGACTTTGAAAATTATAAATTGAAAATTTGCATTTTGTCTTTGAAATCCACGCCATTTAGAAAGATTCCGTATTTTTTATTCTTACCCACTTCTTCGAACTCATCAATAAAAACGAAAATTTAAAGTAGAATAATCATTGGGTGAAACGGAAATTAGAATTTATTCGAATTTATGTTGGTTGAACTCTGGCGAAATAATTTTCAATTTTCTGAGAATTTCTTATGCAATTTTTGAAACACATATTTTTGTAAGATCTGGACATTCATATTTTCAAAAATAATTTTCAATAAAATCCTCCAATTCCAGAAATATTAGTATTTACTGTGGTTTTGAAAACTGAAATTTTAACATTGAAAAGAAAATTTTTATGCAGTTTCACAAAGTGCATTTTAAATATTAATTTCTGAAGTAAATGTTATAGAAGGATTTTTTTGCAAATTTAGTTTATTCTGTGTGATAAGATGGTATATTTAATTCTGGTTTGAAATTTTAAAATTCTGAAAATTATAAGTTAAAAATTACCTTTTTTTAAATCATCATGAGAGTCTTAAAAAGAAAAAAAAACCATCATGAGAGTCTTAAAAAGACTTAAAAAGTACGAAAATTCGAAATATATAATCATTGTCTGGAATTGAAATATTTTGATCAAGGCAATGTTTTTCAATTTTCTGAGAATTCCTCATGCAGTTTTTGAAACACATAACTTTTCTAAATTCATAGAAATTTATAATTTCAGAAATAAAATTTTTGTAAAAGTCTCATATTCCAGAAACATCAGTATCGTGGTTGAAATGGAAGAATCCGGGAAAGTCGAACTCTACATCACATATCAGGTCTATTGTGCCTCCTGGAAACCCTGCTACGATATCCGCGCAAGTTCCGCAGAAGAAGAAGAAGATTCTCAGAATGGCAGCTCCGTTCAACTCTGCTATTACGGTTTGGTAGAACAGAACACAGGCGATGACTGGAAAGATTGTGATATTGTTCTCTCCACTTGCTCCGCGAGCCTCGGAGGATCTCCACCTCCACTATCCACCCTATCTGCATCTCTCCACAGCTCCAGACCCACCAGAAGACACCACGCATCGTCGGCAGCTAGAAGAAAGGCACCTCTTTCAATTCCTTCTGAAGAGGATATGGGATTCGGGTCGTTTGATTATAATGATATTGTCGATGCAGCTGCTTATCATAGATGGCACAATGGTCAGCATAGTCGAAGCAGTGAGGAAAATAGTGTCAGCACTCAAGCATTGGAGAATACGGTATCCACATGTTTCTCGATTCCCAGAGCGGTGACTATTTTGAGCAATGCAGTGGAGCACAAGTTGTTGATTGTTAAGGTGAGTGAATTATTTTTGTAATTCATCAGATCAGAAAAAGCACAAAATAAATATTGTGCTTTATTGATGAATTTCTCGAAACTGAAAAAAAGTTTTCCTTAAAACATTGGGTATATTGGAGTATCGGAGGCTCTATAATGATTTGGTCTAAACGTATAAAATTATTGTTTCCAAAGAAATTATCATGGAGGTTCCAATTTTTGAAATATTTAATCATGATCATTGCGACGTCACAAATACTATCTCAAATCACTCATCAAGAACTCAACAAAAATATCTTCTCAATTTCTCTCTAATAGAGTAATCAGATGTTGGAACTCTTTACCCGCCAAAGTGTTTCCGGTGAAGCCCTCGTCAGCTACTTTCCAAAATCGACTATTATCCTGTGATCTAAAACATTTTCTTGTCTTGAATTCAACTAATTACTAACTCGGTTTTTCCTCCATCTCCCATTTAATACAAATGTATGTCCCTGTTATATCTCCTAGTTTCATAGACATTTCACGTGTTAGTGGTTTTCTCCCCTTCGTTGAAATAAATAAATTAAATTAAATTAAATATACTGTAAAACCAAATATCGAAGGACCCCACACACTGTAAGTTTTGAGCTCGATTATCTCAATTTCTATGCTAGATATAAAAAAATATTAGCTGATAAAATTGTTATGACAATGTGATTAACAAATTACCAGTTGACAACTTTTTATATCTTTCGCAGGAACCGAGAAAAATTGGCCCAATGTTGAAAGTTAGGGGTCCTTCACAGGTTTTACAGTATCTGCTAAATTTGTTAAAAGCTAAAAACGGGTTTATAACTTTCTCAAAAATCGAAAATATTCTTCGAGCACCAAATAAATATATAGTACTTTATTAATGAAATTCTCGAAACCGAAAAAAAATTAATGTTCAAATCAGCAAAACTTGAGCCCTGTCAAAAACTTTCTGAGACTTCGAGTTAATCTGATAAATCCAAATTTCCTGGATTTCGAGAAAAAGTGTATCCCGTAAACACTCTAATAGAACGCGCACAGTTAAGTTTGAGCTCGATTATCTCAATTCTTATCCAAGATATCAAAAAGGTGTCAACTAATAAAATGTTTTTGATTTCATGATTAACAAGTTATCAGTTGACAAAATTCTTGATATCTTTGGCAGGAACCAATAAAAATAGGCTCAAACTTGAAAGTTAGGAGGAGTTCTTATATTTCAGGTTTCACTGTATCTGCTAAATTCGTCCAGAACTTTCCTGGAAAACTATTGGAAAAAAAGTATATAACTTTCTCAAAAATTTTCCTTCAGCATTGTTCATAATTAAAATTTTCAGAGCGACCTATCCTGTGCATTTTCCCACGAGACAGTTCCATCTCGTTCGACCAGTGCTTACTTATCAGCTCTTATCACCAACACATCTCAACTTCCGCTTCTCCCTGGAGCAGTCGCTGTGTATGTCAATAACTGTTTTGTCACCAAGGTGAGAGTTTAGGGGATTTAAAATTTATGGTGCGTTTGGATAAATATCACTTTTCAATCAGAAAAAAACCAGACATTAAAAAAAACTGATTTTATACATTTCTCATGTGTTCGTTCTTGTTCATCAAAATTTTAGCATCAATTTGAAAATAAACTAGTTCATGAAATCACTCTTACACTGACTCCTTGCAAAACATTGCAACAAAATGTCAGTGTCATTTTAGTGTTTCAAATAAGTCCAGAAATGAATGTTTTTATTAAATTAAAATTTTTAGACCCATCTTCGTCTTGTATCCCCTGGAGAGGAATTCAGATGTAATATGGGAGTGGACCCATCAGTCAAAGTGGAGTATAAAACGCCGACCAGGTCTTATGAACAGGTACAGTACTAAAATTTCATACTGTTTCGAGTTTATGATTTACTAAACTTTGGAAACAAAGATTCATTCGTAAACCAATTCAAACATTCTTAATAATCTGACTGTAGTTCAAAATTCAAAATTTCCAGGTGGGGTTCATGTCGAAAAGCACGCTGATGACACACGAACAGCTGATCAGTGTTCGTAGTGCAAAAGTCCGTCAAAGTGTCAAAATAACCGTCAAGGAGCAGATTCCAAAAAGCCATGATGACAAAATCAAGGTAAGCAAGTGTAGCTTGTAGTCTTCCAGTGTAGCTTTAAGTTAGAGCGCATTAGCATAGTTTAGAGAAAAGAAATGCGGGAATTTGAAATTTTGAGAAGAAGATGCAGCCGCCTCCCCCACCAAATCCAAACTATCACACCGCGTTTCGGTTCTGGAAAATGTTTTGAAACGATAATTAGGTAATTCAAGAAATTCATTTGGGGCTTTATCATTTACCGTAAAACGTGTAATAGGAGGGCCGTAAAGTTTGAGCTCGATTATCACGATTCCTATGCAAGATATCAAAAATGTGTCAACTAATAAAATGTATGATATTATGATAAACAATTTGTCAGTTGATTACTTCTTGATATCTTTTACAGCGACTGAGATAAATGGGCTCAAAGTTAAAAGCTAGGAAGCCCTTCTATTACAGGTTTTACGGTATCTACGGCGAATTTCAGAATAAAATTTTTTTCATTAATTCCGATTTGAATTATTTTTTTTTTCCAAAATTTGTATCTTTGAATGTTTTCAATTTCCGTAGTTCTTTTCCGTGAAATTTTGAAAGTGACATCAATTTCTAAATACAACACCCATGAAACTCAATATTTTGCAAAGTTGCAAGAAACATTTCTCACATTTTTGAAACCGCCAAAAAAAAGTTTTAGAAAATCATCGTCATAAAATTTTAAAACTTTATTTTCCGTATAAAAAATCCGTTAATTTAATCATTCTTCCATTTTTTTTCAATTTTTCCAGGTCTCCATCGTCTCCCCAGAAATCAAGAGCTCCTCGTCTTATAAAAACTCTGCGTCACCACCAGATGCTCGTCTCAACAAAGACCATAATCTCGAATGGTGCGTCGTGTTGGCACCGGGCCAACATCGTCTTCTTCCCGTTCGATACACCATCGAACATCCCGCTTCTGAATCCCTCAGCTATAAGTTGAACTAATTGTTTAATTTCTATTTAATTCCCGTATTTCCTCTAATGAGCCAGAAAATGAAATATTTGGTTCATTAGAAAAAATACGATATGTTTATTTCACTGTATTTGTGTATTGGTTTTGTTGTCGAAAATGAGTTTTTGTCAATTTGTATCAAATTATATCTTTGTCCGGTTCTAGTTCTTTCAAATTTCACAGAGATGATATTATAATGTATTTTTTGGTCTATTCGAGTATAATAAATGTTGAAAAAAAAGAAAATAGGTTTTAATTAGCTATAGTGGGTCGAACGAGCCGCGCGGCTTCTCGAAAGAATGTTTCAATAGAGACGTAGATTTGAAAAAGTTAGAACAAAAAAAGTTCATCAAAAGCCCAATTTTTTACTCTTTGCGCCTTCACGGCACACGGGAGAAAAATCGGGTACATGGATTTGAATCGAAATTTCGCGCTTTTTCAGTCGCATGGTGGTTGAAACTCGCTGAGTAGCGACTCACGTAACGTTAATTGAACTGCGACGGTGTACTGTAAGCTGCCATCCACATACGCACCGCGTGGCGTTTGAAAGAAAAGCGCGAAATCTCGATGTATCCGATTGTAACCCCGTGAGGGCAGATTGATGGAAAACTAGGAATTTTCAAAAAATTCTGTGAATGCAAAGTTTTCAACCTAGGTCTGTTTTACACCCTCCAAATTTTTCAAAGTGATCGGAATCTTGTCGAGCTCGAGACTCCAGAAAATGGACAAAATCAAATCATGGAAACCATGGATAAATCAATCGTTTCAAGAGATTTTTCGGAACTGTTGAGTCTTCATGATTCTAATTTGGAATTCGAAATTTGTCGATTGGAGGGAAGAGGATTGGATGGGTTGAAGAGTTAGTTTGAAGAAAATGAGCTGTTTAAAAAAGTGAAGAAGAGTAAGGTACGCCATGATTGGTTTTTTTAATAGAGAAACAGTTGAAAGTATTGTGAAATGGTAAATATAATTCTTATATGAATAAATGAAGTTACGTCTCCTTATTTCTCGGTTCGTCAGCACTCGTTGAAAAAGTTGAAACGAAATATAAATTTACGTGACCCTTTGAGTAAGACAGAGGAGCGAAGCGACGAATAATGAGAGATATAAATTAAATCACGCCGAAGGCGTACAAGCCAACTGATTGAAGCGCCGGAGGCGCGGCAAACAGGCTGGTATTTTTATAGAGATAAAAGGGTTCATGTATTTAATTTTTTTGAAATTCAAAAAATTCTTTTCATCTTTGATTCGATAAATTTGGAACATTTTCCATTTTTATTTTTTTGAAACAAAAATACGTTTGTTCCAATTGAACTCAAAAAAAAAACGAAATATCACGTAAACCAGATTTGAAAATTCCAGTTTCATTAGTATTTTAGTTATATCGATTTTTATATATTTTATTGAATTGACTTGAGGACAACACAATACAATAAACGTTCTTTGTTTGTCGACTAACATTAAGATCCATTTTTCAGCACTTCATAATTTTCCACCCTCAAAATGGAGGTGTCGAAATTCTGGGTGTTCACGGTTTCCGTTTTGACTGTGAAATGTTTCTTTGAGGAAGGAAATCACTTGGTCACGTCATCAGGAACTTTAATTGCACTCAATTTGGAAAAATCGAAATTGTGAGAGCCGTGGAGTTTTGTCCGGAAGAAATATTTTAATATTAACTCCTGTTCAAGAAATTGAAACAAAAAGCAATATGAGGAATTGTCTAATTTAATAAATGGTTTTTTATGTATTCTTTTTTTCCTTGATGTCGTTCTAGTCATCCAGGATCATTTTATCCACAAATTTTGGGTCAAATCTTGTGATTTCAAGTTTTTGATGTCTTTCTCAAAGTGATTTGTGATTACCAAACTATGAGTAGTCGTCTTAATGATTACTTTTCAGTTTCGAATACTTTTAAAAATAATTTTTAACATATCAATAATAGTTGTATACCCCTTTTCTTTCTAATAAAAAATTCAATTCTGAAAATTAAAAACATTTTGGGTTTTCAAATTCCAAAGGGACCAAATTACTAATTGCCTAATTTTTGAATTTCCTCTATTCATCCACATCTTGTTACAGTAACCAACAACTCTTGGCAACTTTTGACTAGTACGTAAAAATGAAGATTTTGTCGTAAAACCTGTAATAGAAGAGTCAATACACTGTCAAACACACTGTTTGCTCAATTACCTCGACTTCTATACGAGATATCAAAAATGTGTCAACTAATAATATGTTTGTTAAACTATGATCAAATTTGATCAGTTGACAATTTTTCATTTCTTTAGCAGGAACCAAATAAAATTGGCTAAAGTTAAAAGTAATGGGGCCCTTCTATTACATGCTTTACATTGAATTCACTTTTCATTCATTCCCTCCCATTTGGTCTCCAAATTTTTATTACCTTATTCAGAGTGTCTGTGTTTCCTCCCTTTTTTCTTCGAACCCCTACCTTTCCCTCGGGACTATTTTTCGTATCTACACCCGTTCATAACAACAATATATTCATTACCTAATAACAAGCATCAGATCCTATTACCCCTGACTATGCCTTGTTCGCAAATCTCGTGGCGCTTCGCCTCATTCATTCCAGATCTCATGTCGTCTCCTCGCTGTCTTCAGCACATTTATCAATCATTGTGCACAATGATTTCGCTGATTTTAAACAGTGTGCTGATCTATCTTATTTTGTACAAATCCCCCAAAAAATTGGGAGATTATAAGTGGTTGATGATTTATACAGCGGTTTTTGAACAGATTTATACAGTGGTGGATTTGTTAACAGAGCCGGTAGGTCTTGTGAGCTAGAAAAAACTATCATAACCTTTTTTAAATCAATAACTGAAAGATTTTCACTTGTATACCAAAACAGAGTATACACCAAAAACTCATATCAAACTTTTTTTTTCTTTAAGTCCTCGAAACAAAAAAAAAGTATTTTTGAAACTCAAACTGTCTTCGAATTTTCTAAATACCAGCCTGTCTGCCTCCGACGCTTCTAACAGCTGGCTGGTGCGCCTTCGAGGCGTTCGTCGCTTCGCTCTTCTCTCTTTTTCGAAAACGTAAGGAGCGAAGCACCGAACCAGCAAAACGCTAGATTAAATCGCGCCGAACGCGCCCCAGTTAGGTGGTTTATCATAAAGTGATAATATATCTATTTGCGTAACTAAATATGCTCTACGTTTTTGTTTACCCGAATCAAATAATTTCTTGAAAAAAAACGGTTCTCACAAACAACTGTATAACTTCAAATTCCCCAGAGAAATGTCTAGAATTTTTTTCAGGTTCGTCTAGTCAAAAAAAGTGTTTTAGTGTGAAGAAACTAATTGAAAGTGCACATTAGGGTCTAATTGAAATTAATTGTATATTTGAAACAGTTTAAAAAAATCAAAAATCTTTTTTTAAGTTTCGTAACGCCCTTGGATAGTCAGTTTGGATACCGTATTCTTACAGAAGCCCACCCAAACCGTCATATTTGAGCTCAATTATCTCGATTCCTGTAAAAGATATCAAAATTTTGTCAACAGATGAATTATCAATCATATTATCACTAAGGTTTTATCAGTTAACAAATTTTTGATATCTTTTATAGGAACCGAGATAATTGAGCTCAAAGTTGACGGCTTGGGTAGCCTTGAAAGTGTCGTTTTTTTCCGAATTCCATTTACGTTTCCCAACTTTCAGACTGCGTACTCCTATGGCTACTCGTTTGTAGTTTTCCGTCGTTACAACGCCACGTGGACAGATTCTAATAAATCTCAAGTGCTGATTGTCACCTGGTGCGGACTGTTCGGGTCATCGATGGCAGTTTTTGGCGTTCATTTTGTGTATAGATTTGCGTCTGTTCATCCGAAGTGAGTTAGGATTTTTTTCGGCTTGAAATTTTATATCGGTTTCTAAAAGTTGTTAAGAGTTCTAGAAAATCTTTGATTCGTTAAAGGTGGGGGGACAGGAGATTTTTCAGAGGTTTCTTGGAGTTAGGGTATGCATTCTACCGTGACGGTGTACAACGCTTAATGTCACTCTGCGTACAGCGGTGGTCCTCACCCTTATGTTTGCCATCCTATTGTCGGTAGCGGCGCCGCACCTTCAATACTCGCCCTCACAAGCCTTTAAAGATGCAAATGTTCCAAGCACGTTTTTTTTTCAAATCAAATTTGTCAATTAAAATTCGGTAGAGCGCGTTTGCAATATTGTTCCCTGCTTTAGTTATTTAGACCTTTTTTCAGCCACTCCCTATTCTGGAACAAAATTCAAGCATTTGGGAGAAATTTGCTTGTACTGTTTGCAGTTCCCATCGTCTATTTTATTTGGTGGTGTTTTGTGTGTATAATTTACTGTAGATATTCCCCGGACACATTTTATTATATGAGGTAAGGAGTTTTGTTAGTCAAAATTGAAACCTAAAAGTTAGCTTAAAGTGCAATTTTTGTATTTTTCAAAAGGAGAACAAAAATTGGTAGTACCCCAAGAGAGATAAAAAAGTTTCTGTTTCGCTTGAGTCATAGAATGTCTAGTCTCACTATTAGAAATGAATAATGTAGGTATGTTACAATTTTGAGATAGTTTTCTGATCAAGAATTTTTCTGTTTCAAAACAATGTTAAACGCTATTTTTATCAGCTTAACTGTAACCGATCACTTGATTCCAGTTTTTGAAAGTGCTATGAAAAAGTTACGGTTTCCATCCGATATTAACTTTTTTATGATCTGACTGAAAGCATTATCAGTTGGATAAAAATGGTTTAAAAGCTCTATAATTGCTGGAATCCTTCCAGAAACATCACCAAAACCCTCTACAACCTAAATATCGAGGACATCAGCTATATCTCTGCCGTATTCTACGTGGATGACCCAAACAATGGATCCATCCATCTAAGCTGGGGTAGTTGGATAGCTCTAGTTCAGTTCTCTACAATGGTTGGCTCCTCAATGTTCTGTGTCAGTTTCCTGGGATATTTATGTTATTCAGAACTATCCAGTCAGTTATCCATGACCTCTTCTCAATCCCAAGTTGCGAATTCTCTTAAAAAACAGTTATATTTTGCGTTGGTGGGACAGACAGTAATCCCTATCACTTTTATGTATTTACCAGTTTGTGTTTTTGTGTTTGGTCCGGTTTTTATGGTGGAGATTGGTGTGATAAGCACCTATTTGACACATGCAGTGACTTTGTACCCGGTTTTGAACCCATTACCTAATATGTTTATTATCAAATCTTATCGGAATACCATAATCGGTAAGTTTTCCTTTTTGGTTAAATTCAAAGATTATGTACTGCTTCAAAAAGATTGTATTAAAGGTGGGGGGACAGGAGATTTTTCGTAGTTTTTTTTGTAGCTAGAGTATGCATTCTACCGTCACGGTGTACAACGCTTAATGTCACTCTGCGTACAGCTGTCGTCCTCGCCTTTATGTATGCAATCGGGCGCGCGCTTTCTCTTTGCCCGCGTGGCTCAGTCGGTAGCGGCGCCGCACCCTCAATCATCGCCCTCACAAGTTCAACTCCTCGAGAGGCATCTTTGAACGGAATTTCGAGAACATTATTTTTTTCATGCCCCCCCCCCCCACCTTTAAAACATTTATATCTCTTCCGAACATTAACATACTAATAATATTTTCCCTGAAACATTTCAGAATTCTTCCACCGCCTAAAATCTGGAACTTTCTGTCGACCAAAAAATAATCACATAGCGGTGGAAACGATCACCAGCGTTGGGACAACAATGAGACAATATAATGGGAGTGTGTGTTTTTGATTTTGGTTTTTAAATTCCTGGATACTTCTGTAGAAATAAATGATTATGTGATCGTAGACATCTTGTCTCAAATGCCCACTAACAAAGAAACAGATTCAGAGTAAATATTTATTCACTGAAACTGTATATTTTACAAAATGTAGCCTTAAAAAATGTTCTGACCAAGACTGTGCCACGGCCGGCCGCGGCATTCTGAAAACGGTACTTATGAGATAGGAAGGGTACGGCGGCCTAGTGGCCCTAGTAGTTTCCGGGTAGTTGAGCTTATTTTCGAAAGGACGGCCGGATTCGTCCACGGCCTCGGCCGTTTTGCACAGCCTTAGTTCTGACAGAAAATTCGATGAAAAAATATGCGTAAATCAATTCAGTTTGCAAAATTTGAAATTCCATCTTCCGTAAGAAACCATGAAAATTTGTCCAGTCGCCTCCTATCTTCAGTCGCCGATGAACATGAAACTTCTAGATACAGTAAAAAGCTCCACTTTTCATTTTAAAATCATCTCAAACGAATTTAAAGGAGGCCAGACACCAAAAAAAAGTTTTCCTGATATTTTGCATAGAGAACCCCCATGAGGGGTTGAACTCATGACAGGCAGCTCAGGGGTACAGCGCCGCTACCGGCTGAGCTACAGGGGCGCAAAGGCGCCTGACGACCGATAGTCTACATAAGCGCGGCGCGATTTTGTCCCCGAACTGCCCCCGAAATTTTTGCTGTCGCCTCCTTTAATGCTGTGCTTCATTTGATCTTTACGATTCACAAACGTTTTTTCTTGCTTGAAAGTAACAAGTTCATTCCACGTATTTTCCACAATGTCAACTCAGAATTATAATTCTCTAGAAATTGTTTATTCCTTACCAGAAAAAAACAATTTCCGTTGTAACAAATGTTCCTTTTTCAATATTTCTCTCCAGAAAAGAGACCTTTGAGAGATGAATACCTACCTGACTGTGAGTATTTTCCAAATTCCAAAATCAGGGTCCAAAGCTGTCGTCTTTGATTTCAGAAGTTGCTTAAGCACTATTCAATAATTTTCTTTTCAGATCGCTACCCTCTTGGACGCTTCAAATCGTCCTACCCGTTTGCGAACATTCGTGAAGCGATACCTAGAGTAATCGAGAGAGGTCCGCTTGGTTGTGGTTGGTTTCAAAAAATGAATATTTCCTGGACCCATGGGATTGTTATTCCCGATCCCCATGATATGTTAACACTTTATGTTCAATGTAAGCTGGTTGACGAGCCTGCAACTCCTTGGAAAATTGAAGCAGAGGTTTCCATTTCTCTCCACAATTATAACGATCCTGAGGCACCTTTAAACTATGACCTTGGAATCCGAACATTCCAGAACAATTTTAGAAGTGCCCGTCATGACAACGTTATGAATATCAATGATTTGTTGGATGAGAACTTTGGATTTGTAAAAAATAATGAGATTCGAGTGGAATCAGATATTCGGATTCTGACAGTTGAAGGATTCTATCAGCCAAGAGTCATTGATTACCGTGTACCACCACCTGAAAAACAAAATCATATTTTGGCATTTGAGTACGAAGACGCTAAGCTTTACGTGCACAAGGCAGTGAGTTTTTGCCACTTTTTTGTTTCAATACTTGCATTTTTAGATTTTGAGTTTTCATCTACAGTACCCTGACTATATCTATTCAACAAATAGTTTTCCAATCAAAAGACTGTCTAGTGGATGTTTAGAACAATATCTGGATGCTCTTTACGGATTCCCAATCTACATTCATGCTCGTCAAACTGTCAAAGATATATTGAGTGTGGCCAGGACATTTATAACACACGCCATTTCTCAAAGAGCTGCACCAGCAATAATATACGACTCTATGGGTCAGGATATTCCCAAAAATCATGTGGAATTGGCTGTCGAGTTTGATTTGAGAAGAGTTATTGTGAGAATTCGGAAGAAATCAATTTCACTGTAGATGTGTTATTTTTCAGCATGCATGGTTGTCTAAGATGGATTCAGTAAGAAAAGAAGATGTGGAGGGATTGAATATTGAAGAAATGTCAGGAGAAGTAATGAAGGCAATCGTCCGCAAAGTTATCAATTCGGGATGGGAAAAAAACTGAAAGTCGAGCTTTGTTGAAACTTTATTCTTGGTTTTTTTTTCGAAAAATACTAGTGTACCAAGTTATCTCATTGCCGTTTGATTTTTCACCAAATTCTGAAAGTTCGAAGTCATTGCTTTGAAGATTCAATGTTTTTCGGTCGAATAAAGTTTTTTAAATGGAAATAATCATCATCATTCTTATAATAAATCAGCAAGCTGGTGCGCCTTCGGCGCGATTCAATCTTTTCTTTTTTTAATTTTCGTCGCTTCGTTTCTCACTTTTTCTAGAAGGGTCACGTAATTATATATGTATTTTTCAATTTTTTCAAAAGTTGACAGACGGGCATTAGGACGGACAGACGCCTCTAGCGTTTTATTAATAAGGAAGATAAATGAAATTGCGTCTCTTTTTCGGTTTGTTCTTCCGAACACGTTGAAAAAGTTGAAATAAAATATAAATTTACGTGACCCTTTGAGTAAGACAGAGGAGCGAAGCGACGAACAGTAAAAGATACGGATTGAAGGCGCACCAGCCAACTGTTTGAAGGCGCGGCAAACAGGCTGGTATTTTTTAAAATTTGACAAAATACCCTTTTATCATTAAATGGAAAAAATTTCATAAAAACATCTTTAAAAAATTAATTTTTGTGGTCGATTTGAACTTTAAAAACCACACGGTGAATAATTCACGAAAAGCGCACAAATGGTGATTGTTGACGCGTTCCTCGTGCATCGGCAAAAAACCGAAATTCAAAAAGTTCAAATGGACTCGATTTGTTCGTGAACCGACCTATTGAGGGATTTCAGACTCTAGGAATCACAATCACTTTTTCCCTCAATTTTCCCTCTTCTAGGTCATTCCAAGACGAAAGTTTCCCGCCATAAATAACACGCCAAATAAACAAGCAAACTATTTTGGAAAAATGAAAATTTCACATAAATCTACAGTAATCTGACTAATCTGACTGCTTCAAAACCTATCTCCTCCCCTAGTTTTTAATTTTTTTAGGAGAAATTTATATCAAAATTTTCCTCATAAAATTTTACACAATTGCTACCTAATTAAAAAAATATGTGATCGGTGGTATTCGAACAGGTCTGCAAAAACCTCGAAAATTGAAATTTTCAGTTGATTTTCTGAAAAATGTATCTCCTCCGTCAATTCTTAACCAAATTTGACGTTCTTTGGCTCATTTTGTGTGTTTTCCTCGCCTTCATAATTTTTACCTATTTTGAAATAAAAAATTTCGACCTAGAATTTTTAAGTGCCGAAAAAGTTAATTTTACACTGTATCGAGAAAAGCGACAAGAAATAAGAAAAAAAATCAAATTTCGCAAATTATTCCCCGTGAACCACAAATGTTTTTCTAACTTGAAAGTAACTAGTCCATTCCACGTATCTCCCACAATGTCAACTCACAATCAGAATTATAATTCTCTAGAAATTGTTTATTCCTTACCAGAAAAAAACAATTTCCGTTGTAACAAATGTTCCTTTTTCAATATTTCTCTCCAGAAAAGAGACCTTTGAGAGATGAATACCTACCTGACTGTGAGTATTTTCCAAATTCCAAAATCAGGGTCCAAAGCTGTCGTCTTTGATTTCAGAAGTTGCTTAAGCACTATTCAAGAATTTTCTTTTCAGATCGCTACCCTCTTGGACGCTTCAAAACGTCCTACCCGTTTGCGAACATTCGCGAAGCGATACCTAGAGTAATCGAAAGAGGTCCGCTTGGTTGTGGTTGGTTTCAAAAAATGAATATTTCCTGGACCCATGGGATTGTTATTCCCGATCCCCATGATATGTTAACACTTTATGTTCAATGTAAGCTGGTTGACGAGCCTGCAACTCCTTGGAAAATTGAAGCAGAGGTTTCCATTTCTCTCCACAATTATAGCGATCCAGAAGCATCCTTGAGCTATAATCTTGGAGTTCGAACATTCCAGAACATGTCTAGAAGTGTCCAACAGAACAACGTAATAAATATCAATGATCTGTTGGATGAGAACTGTGGGTTTGTGAAAAATAATGTGATTCGGGTGGAATCAGATATTCGGATTCTGACAGTTGAAGGATTCTATCAGCCAAGAGTCATTGATTACCGTGTAGAACCACCGGAAAAACAAAGCCATTTTTTTGCATTTGAGTACGAAGATGCTCAACTTTACGTGCCCAAAGCGGTGAGCTTTCGGAACTTTTTCGTTTTTCAACACTTTCGTTTTTAGATTCTGAGATTTCATATGAAGTCTTCTAAAATAGTTCATTCATCAAATAGTCTACCAATCACAACAAAGTCCAATGGTTGTTTGGAACAATATCTGGATGCTCTCCACGGATTTCCGATCTACAATCATGCTCGTAAATATGTTGACGACATACTCTATGTGGCTAGTAAACTTGGAACACGTGCCGTCTATCAAAGAGCTGCACCAGCAATAATATACGATTCAATGGGTCAGGATATTCCCAAATATCGTGTGGAATTGGCTATAAAATTTGATTTGAGAAGAGTTATTGTAAGATTTTGTGAAATTTCAAAAGTTATCAATTTTATTGTTGCTTTGAATTTTTTCAGCATGCATGGTTGTCTAAGATGGATTCAGTTAAAAAAGAAGATGTGGAGAGATTGGATATCGAAGCTATGTCAGGAGAAGTGATGAAGGCAATCGTCCACAAAATTATCAACTCGGGATGGGAGAAATAGGGAGATCATTCGTGATAAACAACTTTTTATCAAACTGCTTTATTTGATTTCCAACATGTATAAACGAGTTCACGCTAATTTGTCTGAAACTTGGAACTTCGGACATCGTGCCAAACAGAAAAACCTATGAACTCAGATTTAGTGTCACTTTATTTTTCTTGCCGAACATTTTTTTTTGAAAATAAAGTCTACGCCAATATGATAAAACTCGAAAATTCTTGTTTATGGAAATCGTGACCAACAGATCTACAGACTCTAACTGCCCTGTTACGTATGATACTGTTTTTTATTTACACGTTCTCTTTTGTGCTGATCATAAATCATGAAAACTCATTTTTTCTACGAAATATTCTTTTACTTTTTCTAAAGTGTTTTTTTTTTCAGTTTCACAAATTCTATTTTCCTCTATAATACTGGATCAATCTCAATGTGTCATCGGTTTCGGGCAATACTGTTTTGTTTAACCAGCCTGTTTGCCGCGTAGCCAGCTGTTTGAAGCGCCGGAGGCGCGGCAAACAGGCTGGTAAATAGGAAAAAATAAATAAAATCTTCCTTATATATTAAAGACGCGTCTGTCTGATCCGATGAGAGTCTGTCAACTTTTGAAAATCTCGAAAAATTAGTTCAGATTACGTGGCCCTCTAATGTAAGAAGTAAGAAAAAGTGAGAAGCGGAGCACCAAACCAGTGAAAAACTAAATTAAGTCGCGCCGAGTTCTTTTTTATTAATTCAGATGTTCCACATTCTGCATAAATCTCAAATTCTGACGATTCCTCCGTTTCAGCATCTCTTTTTAAAAATATATTTTAATAAAATATTTTCTCTTTTTTTTTGAAACTTTGCTTCATCAAGCTATGAAATCAAAAATCAAGAACAAGTTATTCCGGAAAAATGTGTAGTCATACCCAACTATTAAACTTTTCATTCTAAAAGTCAAAATCACATCATTCTGCTTTCATCATTCCCCTGAGAAAATACATTTATTATTTTGGCCAGAAGTTTTTAGATAACTGACAGTTTATATTTTAACGGAGAGTTTAACTGGCGGTTAACTGGCAGGTTAACTGGCAGTTTATACATTTTTTGAAGTGTAAAAAGGTCACTGCGAAAATTTCAGGACACCATATTCAATTTAATTCTAGCTTTTGAAAAAAATTATTTGGACTTTGTGTTTTATATTTTCATCTTGATCATTTGGGCACTTTTAAAAATTTCTCAATGGTTAAACGGAATTTTCAGGTGACTTTTTGATTTTTCAGAAAAATGTTTTTAAGTTTTTATTAATTTCAAAACGGTGTGTTTTAAGTTACCGTGAAACCTGTATTAGAAGAGCCCCCTGTAATAGGAGGACCCCCGTAATAGAAGGACCTATTCAGAATGGTGTGTTGGAATTTCTCCTACACTTTGAACAAAAATTCATCGAATTTGTCGAAGGAATTTTTTGGAAAAACTTTCCGGAAAATTTAGAAGGCTCCCTCTAATTGAAAGGGCCCCTGTAATAGAAGGTTCCTCCGTAGGTACCTTGAAAAAACAGAAGCACCGGCCCTCCTAATACAGGTTTTACCCTAACAAAAAAGAAACTGAAATCTTCCTCCAAAATCCCCATGCACTTTTTTGACCTGGCTAAAATTTTAATTCAAATTTCAAATCAAATTTTCGCCTTATTATTCACATTCGCCTTAAAAATTCTTATTATTTTCCTACAATTTTTTGAGGGCCAATCCTCCCACAACGCACTCACTGATTGTTTACCAATATTGTTTAAAATCCAATAACAAGATTTCTCGAGAATCTTCTATTAAACTACTTCAGCAAGATATGATTATTTGTGAAGAGAGGATAAGAAGACGTGACCAATCACTCAAATACAAATAGAGAAATTTCAAAAATGTCAGAAGTCACGGAAAGAGGAAAATTCAGGAGACATAAGGTGTGGAGGAGGAGGATTCTGGAAAATAAGCTTCTTATGAAGGATTTAGCATTGATTGAAATTTCTAGAAAGGGGGAAATCTGATATTCGAAATTTTGGATTTGTGAAAACAGACAGGAAATATCATATTGTGGAAAACTCCAAAGAAATAAACTTAATGGATTTGTGTAACTGAAAATATTGTCAAATTTATGACTTACGTAGGTCGAAGTGTTCCAAAAAACTTGATAATCTACATGTTTTATCCACCCAAGTGGACGACTATAATGAAATTTATTAGTTGAACTGTTCATTATTTAGAAACATGGGTTTTTTTAATTTCTAGACCCCAGTGTTCTAGATTCTTTTTTCTTCAACATTTTTTTTGTTTCATATAGTTTTGAAAAGCCAAGCCAAATATTCTGGAACAGTCCAAGCTACACGAATTCACTTTTTGTCTAATTAATGAGTTTGCGAAAATTCGAAATTCTGATATTTCGTCGCTTTGGAAGGTTAATAAATTTTCCTGTTTCCCTTTTGTTTTTAAACTCCAAAACAAACGATATTTCACGATATTGAAGAAACAATAAATAATTCCAAAATTTCTTTTATATTTAAAATTGAAATCTAGATTACAAACCCCAATTTCCAGCTTAAGCACTTCCCTGTGAAAATGTTCCACTTGAATTTTTGAGAAATTTGATCTTAAAGTTCTATTGATCAACTTTTGCACGTGCACTTTCCGGCTAGTGATCAGTTTGATGTCACTGGACGAAATTGTATATGGTAACTAAATTACTTCATAACATTTTGTAGATACATTACTCTTTAATATTGTCTGGTCGAAGCAATTTTCAATACCATTTGTCTGGTGATTAAAAATTAGGAGGAGAACTGTGATTTTTAAAATGGCAGAGTGCTGGGGAACACGTGTTGTAATACTTCAAAGAAATAAATTAGTCCAAAAATTTTTCCAGTTTTACTGAATTTTAATATTAAACTTTTTCAACAATTCATCAACCAAATAGCAGCAGGATCAACTTTGAAATTTAGAAAAAATGATTTCCCAATGTTGTTCCCTTGTTCTCATTTTTTAAAAATCGGTTTCTTTAAAAGTTCCAATCAAACCACAAAAAACATATAATAGAAGTAATCAGGGCACATCCTTTTGAAAATTCGCTGACGACAAGAAATAGAGTGACTCGTGTTTTTTGAAAAATCCTGACCATTCGTTCCATTTCTTTTAAAAAATCAAGATGTTATGGTTTTCGTTAATGACGTTCAAAAAAATTTATGAATCATATCCAAGTTGATGATGTCTGGAGCGCCTGAATTAGAGGAAAATGCGGGATCCCTTTCGAAGTTGTTATATTTGTTGCAGAAAAATGTTTCAGGATATCCTATTTATTTCTAATTGTAAGCTGAGCCGATGGAAAAATTGGCTGCATTCAAAAAATAAACTTTTCATGATGATTCTGAAACACGTTTTTTTGAAAATTGGTTTCAATTAGCTTGTGTTAGGGCGTTTTCAAAAAATTCACAGTTTTTATGCCTTTAAAATTAGCAAAATAAAAATAACTTTGAAAAATCTAATTCTGTTTTGTTAGGAATACGTTTAATTTTTGCATATCGAGTTCTAGAATTCTAGTCATATTACTCAAACTGAACTTTTTGAAATTTCGAATAATCTGCGTCAAAATCCGCATAACTAAATTTACTTTACATTTTGACCGCAGGCCTTCACGACCTGAAAGTGATTGATTTGAGAGTTGTCAGGAGTTCCAAACTAATTCAAAGCTTTAAAAAACTTGATCTCGTCCCAGTTAAAAATTTTAACGGAATTTTCGCAAACCATATTGAAGGATCTAATCATTTTCTAGTTATCCATTCCATTTTACCAATTATTTGGAACATACTTTTTTTTCTGAATGAAATTTTCTGATTAAAAATTTGGATCACGCTGAGTATCGTTCCATGTTCGTGTACTCTAGAGTTTCAACATTTGCTTCTTCTTTTTTTTCTAGACTTCCTCATAATCAAAATGTTCATATAAATCTCACTTTGATAAATTGAAAATTTCTCTAAATCTCTCTTTTTCTCGTATTTGCTCTTTTTTCAATTTAATCAAGCACTTTATATATATTGGAATTTTCCAAACTATTGGACACCCCCTCCCTCTACATCGTCCCATATATCTCGTTTCCTATAAAAGATATCAACAAGTTATCAACTAACAAAATGTTTATCATATTATCAGCTACATTTTATTAGTTGACCACTTTTTGATATCTTTCACAGGAAATGAGATATATAGCTCAAAACTAATAGCGGCGATTTTCAGGGATTTAAACTCAAAATCCCCCATTTTCACCATTTTGACTAGATTTTCAGACTTTTTAACCTCGATATTCGAACTCCCCGCTCTTGAAAACCCCCGGAAAACACTTTAAAAAAGAAGTTGCCACCGGTGGGATTCGAACCCGAGACCCCTAGATCCAAATTCTTTCGTCGAAAATCCCACTAGGCCACATGAGCAATTTTTGAAAAAATTGCTAGAAAATTAATTTTTGGGTCAAAAATTGGGTTTTGAAAGGATTTTAGGCTAATTTTTGACTCCTGTGAGTGATTTTACAGCTATTTTGATCCGTTTCGAGCTAATTTAGCAATTTTCGAGGATTTTCATTCCAAAATTCACATTTCCACCCATTTAACAGGACTTTCGGAACTTCTAACCCCGATTTTCGAACTCCCCGCCCTTGAAAACCCCCGGAAAACACTTTAAAAAAGAAGTTGCCACCGGTGGGGTTCGAACCCGAGACCCCTAGATCTAAATTCTTTCGTCGAAAATCCCACTAGGCCACATGAGCAATTTTTGAAAAAATTGCTGGAAAGTTGGTTTTTGGGTCAAAAAATGGGTTTGGAAAGATTTTTTGGCTGGAAATTGTGTTTTTAAATGGTTTCTCTAGATTTTTGAACTTCCTAAACACTTGCTTCGTTGCTACTAGCTCAGCGATGGTGACTCAAAGTTGAAAGTTAGGAATTTTAATCAATTTTCAGTTTTAACTCCCTTTCAGATATTTCTGATCAAATTTTGACCAATTTAAAACAATGATGTGTGTATGTATTGGTCTACACAACATCTGTGTAGCTCACTCTGTATAGACACAGCTGTGAGCTGCTCAAGAAACAGGATTAGCAAGAAAAATGTAGAAAATAGTGACTATTTTTGCAACTAAACTATTTTTCGTTCTGATTTTTCTGATTTTTCTTTCCCTAGTGACTGAAAGTTCCTATTCCTGAAGTATTTGAAGCTGTCTGAAAGCCTAGAATTTCAGTTTTGGCGTCAAAATGAAGACTTCCAAAATAGCCCCCTTTTGAGTTTATTCATCTCGAAGAAAACACACAATTTACACAATTTCTAACTCAAAAAACCGTTCTAAACCCAATTTTTGACCCAAAAATTAATTTTCTAGCAATTTTTTAAAAAATAGCTCATATGGCCTAGTGGGATTTTCGACAAAAGAATTTGGATCTAGGGGTCTCGGGTTCGAACCCCACCGGTGGCAACTTCTTTTTTAAAGTGTTTTTTGGGGGTTTTCGAGGGCGGGCAATTCGAAAATCAAAGTTAGAAAGCTTAAAATTCAAGTCAAAAGGGTCAAAATGAAGAAAAGTTCATGAAAATCGCCAAATGAGATTGAAGCAGGTTGAAAATAACTCAAAACGACTATAAATCTTAATTAAAATAGTGTGTAATTTGAAAAATTAGGCAAAACAAAACGTTTGGACCTGTTTTAGCAGGTTTTCAATACTTTTAACACTACTGTACTAGAATGCCTCTTCTTTTGAAAATCGTCAACTTTGAGCGTATATATCTCATTTCCTGTCGAAGATATCAAAAAGTGATCAACTGATAAAATATTGCTCATGTTAAGACAAATATGTTATTAGTTGACCACTTTTTGATATCTCTTACAGTAGCCAGGATAAGTGGTGTCAAACTTGACAATACGCCTGTGGGACAAACAATTTCAATTCTGGAACTTTGAGCTCAATTATCTCACTTCCTGTTAAAGATATAAAAAAGTTGTCAACTAATAAAATATTGCTCATTTTAAGACAAACATTTTGTTAGTTGACCACATTTTGATATGTCTTACAGTAATCCAGGAAATCGGAATTTCCGTATGGCAGCCAAGCAATCTCTAGAGGAGGAAAAAAACCACTTTGCGTGTTATTTAATGTTAGTGTTAGCAGTATAGATAATTACATATATTACATTCAATGTTATTATGCTGACAGGTGTTTATTTGTATAACTTAACAGCGTCTAGTTCAGCTTTTTTTGTCTTCTATCAGGTGTTTTAGGTATTGATTGTTTTTTGTGAAAAGAAAATTGAAATTTTAAGCCTTTCTAAAAAGTGAACTTATGGATTTTAAAATGAAAATCCTCGAAAATAGCTGGAAAATCACTCAAAGGAGCCAAAGATTGCTTAAAACCCTTTTAAAACCTAATTTTTGACCCAAACATCAATTTTCTAGCAATTTTTTAAAAAATTGCTCATATGGCATAGTGGGATTTTCGACGAAGGAATTTGGATCTAGGGGTCTCGGGTTCGAATCCCACCGGTGGCAACTTCTTTTTTAAAGTGTTTTTTGGGGGTTTTCGAGGGCGTGCAATTCGAAAATCGGGGTCAAAAGCTCTGAAAGTGTGGGTAAAAAGGTGAAAATGGAGGTTTTAGAATGAAAAATCGTTTTTCGTTAGTTTTGGACCAATTTTGAGCTATTTTAAATCTTAAAATCTAGTGTATCCAACTGCTTTTTCCCATTTTCCCCACATCTAAACTCCCCACAACTTGGAAGAAGTTTTGCTGTTTCACTAACTTTTCAATGTTTTTTTTTTTGAATTAAGAATAAAATGCTTCGTAATAATCCAGTGTTGATTTTACTATAATTTTCTCAAATCCAGTTCCATGATTTTTTTTTTTCAAAAAATTGCGTCTCTCTAAAATTTATTTCCTGTTCCCATTAAACACTATTGAATACCTGATCTTTAGTAAAATCAGAGAAATAGTCAGAAAGTCTCAAAACTACAATACCTCTGACTAAACCACGCCCTTTTCCTAAGCTCCGCCTCTTCCCCTGAATCCGAGGAGCCTGGTTCGAGTTCAGGTCATTTCACCGGACAAGACGCTCCCTGTTCTCTGTTCCTGAACATTTTTCGGATTAATTTTATTGGTGCATCAAAGAAACCAAGTTATTTTTCAGAACATCCTCATTAACCTTCTATTCACTGGTATTTCAGTGAACACTTAAACGTGACATCTGAATACATTCGAAGCAGTCACTAATGAACATCTTTCAAGTAGGTCACACTTAGAAAACGCACAAAAAAGAAGAGTATAAAAGGCTTGGAAAAAGTTCAAATATTCCCCAAAAATGACTCTACTAAGTTGGATATTCCAGATCGTCTGCGCCTTCACATCGATATGTTTGAATCTGGTATTAACCTATTTGATTCTGGTAAAGAGTCCCAAGAAATTGGGAGTTTACAAATACCTTATGTGCTATATTTCCTTGTTCGAAGTGTTTTATTCGATTTGGGATATGATGACCGAACCGGTGAGTGGAATTAACCAGGGGAATCTGAAGAAGGACTGGTGATGGGAAAAATTGTAAGAAAATCTAAACTATGCGAAACAGTCAATTTTTTGCTTTGATTAATTTCTGATGCCGTCGTTCAAAAAAATTAAGACACAACTATGGTTTTTCGACCAAAATGTTGATTTTTATTTCTGAATTCGAGCAGATTTTTTTGGCAAGTGATTTCCAAAATATAAACAAGAATGGGAAAATGTAGAAACATTAAAAATTTACAAATTATAACGTCTATTCAATTGTCTCTCTAGTGTTCCCTTGAGCCACAAAAATATTTATATTTATGTTAGTTACTCACTTTTGAAAAAGTCTTCACTTCACCGATTTTCCATGCTCTGGTGAGTATTTTCATTTCGAATGAAGTTTCCCTCAACCCCGCACGGCCGAGGGCCGAGGCCGGCTTTACGGCCGCGGCTTTCCGCCCCCTCGGCTTTTGTGCCGCGGCCTCGGCCGGCCGTCGTTTTCGACAGCCCTGCTCCAATAATAACAAAGTTTATCAGAACTAAGGATTAAAGTTTCGGGAGGTTCCCAAGTTGTCGGACAAATTGAATGTGTTATTGTTTCCATGCATTTCTCAAATTACAGTACTGGTCAATAAGATACACAAGAACAAATTTTTCAGTTGATTTTCGGCCATTTTGACCATTTTCAAGAGTCTGGAGCAACGGTGGTCAAGTTTCCGATTACACTGAAAACTTTGGAGGGTGTAAAACAGACCTAGACCAAAATATTTGCATTCACGGAATTTTTGGGAAATTCCTAGTTTTAGACAAATTTGCCAATTTCTGAAAGACACCCGCTTTTCTTATGGTATCAGTACAAAAACGTGCCGAAAAGGGGTGTCTTTCAGAAATCTGCTATTAGCTGAAAAGCTAGGAATTGTCGAAAATTCTGTAAATGCAAAGTTTTCAATGTATTTCTGTTTTAAATCCTCCAAAAATTTCAAATGGATCGGAAACTTAACAGCCGAGCTCCAGGCTTCTGAAAATGGTAAAACTGGCGAAAAATCAACTGAAAAATACCGAATCCTAATTAACAATTTCTTGAAACCAAAAAGCAGCATTCATGTTTTCTATCGTCCATTATATGATCGAAAACATAAAACTAATTGTTAGCAACTTGAAACAGTAAACTTATTGTTTCTCAGATCGTCCACTCCTACAAAGCCGCCTTTGTTGTCCTTCGTGACTATAATGGATCTGTTTTCGATCGTGAAGTCAGTTTCGTTTTGGTTTGTATCTACTGTGGACTGTTTGGATTCTCAATGGCAATATTCGGAGTACATTTCATCTACAGATATGGTGCAGTCAATAAGTAAGTTAATACTATTGATTGATGGAAGTCAAATGTCAGTTAAAGAGTTTGTGAAACAGATATCAAAATTTTTGTTTTTCGATTTTTCCAGATCCTTCTCGGAACGCTTCCTACCTGGCAACTGGGTGTACATGTTGTTCGCCATTCCATTGTGGTACGGTACCTGGTGGGCGGTCCTGTGCTATATCTATTTCTACTACACCGATATCACCGACGCTTACATGAAGTGGGTTTATTTCAGATTAAGAATGGGGAGGGGTGTCTAGCAATCCTTAGGATTATTCATTCATCAGGCGCCCTTGAGAAAAATGGTAGAGCTGCATAGGTAATCAGAGGGTTCAGGCAATTAAAATTCTTCATTCACGATACTATGTCACATTGTAAGAATGAGAAGGGAATGAATAGATTGGGACCCAAGGGGGTTTGGATGTGTTCCTGGTATAGTTGAATACATATTCAGAGTTATTGATCATTGAAACTTAACTTCAATGTTTTTCGATAGAAAACGGTAAGTGGATGCACTTGGGTTCAAGCCAACAGGTCAAAAAACGCGCCCCAAATAACTTTTAGGCCAGAAGAAATTTAATAATTTCAAAGTTGACGTGGATTTGACCTAATTAATTTTAATCAACAAGTTGCAACTAGTAACGTTTAAAAGTTTGATCCTCAGCCACATCATTCAGCAGTGAATTTTTTGTAGNATTTCGCGTTNNCCGGGGCGCGATTTCTGACCAGTTGGCTTGAACCCAAATGCGGATGTTGACTATTGAATTTTTAAAAGTTATAGGTTGTAAGATTATTGAAACACCAAACCTGAACAAATCCCATAACAGTTGGAATAAGCTAAACTGCTGTATATCTTTTTATTTAACACACTTCGGAGACACGAAAAATGTTTCAATTTTTATGATATTTTCAGGGAAACCATCGAATACCATTACGGTATTCCAATCAAGGACTCATCCTACATCATCGTCTATTTTCAACCAACTGGCGCCGATGGAAAACCACATCCTGATCCAAAGATTTTCTTCGCTATCGGTTGTATGTGGTACATGATTGTAAGTTAGAAGCGATCAAGGGCGCTCTACCGAAATTACTAATTATCTTTTGTTTTGCTTATGGCGTCTGATTCCGAAAGAGCGCATCTGCATCAACCACACCTATAAAACCATTTTTCTCCAGATCTCCTCCATGTTCTCCGTCTTCTACTTTGGCATTCGTTGCTACTGGCAAATCCGCAAAACCATCAACCAATCGGCAGCTGTCTCTGCTACTACGAAAAACCTCCAAACCCAACTTTTCCATGCCCTTGTCGTCCAAACTTTCATCCCACTGGTCCTTATGTACATCCCAATTGGAATCCTATTCTTCTTCCCAATGGTTATCTGGGAGCTCCCATTCACCACTGAATTCGTTGGGTACACAATCGCCCTGTACCCAGCTATTGACCCTCTCCCCAATATGATCATCATCAAGTGCTACAGACATGCTATCCAGGGTAAGACCTTCTGAAGAATAACATATAGAATATTTAGCTGAAACTTGAATGTTTTGAATTTCAAAAATCTCTTATACTTCAGGCTATACCCTGGATATCTTTCCACCTATCCAACGTTATCTTATAGCTAAATCATTATCTAGACCAAGGCCTAAACAAATCAAGAGTGCTATATACATATTCTAGTGACTGCCAAGAATGTACATAGAAATTTCTGAACTATCTATTTAAATCGTATGTAAATCCTCCGAATTACAGGCTTCTTCATGAAGATCTTTGGACGCGGAAAGCGTGGAGAGACTCAACACTCACTCAACACCGACGCTCAATCTGGAAGTGTGGTGCAGCCGGGACGAAGTGCTGGAACTCGATTTGTGTGATTCTCTTTGTTCCTTTTTTCCCTTTCTCACTTTCTCATCAACGCTACACACTAATCAAGATATCAATTCCGAACCTGATCTTTTTAGTTTCTTTCAATATATGTATGTAACTAACCCTAAACTTTCAAAATTTACTAATGTATTTGCACTTTGTTTTGTAATGACAATAAAATTTTGGATTTTTGATAATTTATCACTAATGCCGCGTTCAAAGGTGATTTCCCTGCTACCGGCCGAGCTACGGGGGGCGCGAAGGCGCCTGACGACCGATGGACTACATAAGCGCGGCGCGATTTCGTCCCCCGAACTGTCCCCCGAAATTTTTGCTGTCTCCCCTCCTTTAATAATCTGAATTTCTAAGCTTTCTGAAACTGAGAAAAATAAGCTTTGTTGAGCTTCCCTTATTACTTTCATTGTACGATTTTCTTAGATGTAGGTATTGTTATTCCTAGAAAATTCTCTTAGGACCTC
>NC_013487.2:63579-106765 GCF_000004555.2 Caenorhabditis briggsae | reverse complement strand
GAGCCTCGAAGCATTGTGTCTTGACCTTCTCAAAAGTGCAGACATACTTTTGTAACTTTGAGGAATTGTATCTTACAAGATTAGTATTTTTCATTTTACTGGAAATTTCTCACGTATTAACCATACAATTTTTCATTGAGAACTGATCCTGGAGCGACATCATAAGACATAAAGTTGGATTCTGGATTTTATTGTTTATCATGTGAACAACAATACTTCAAAAAATGTTGCATAAACTAATGAACAGAAACAGTAACTTATAAAGTACCTTTCCAATAGCATTCCAATACAGATTGGTTTTTTCCGTTTATTTACTCACTTAAGTCGTTACTTCCTTATATATTAAACGCTAGAGATGTTTTTTGGTTTAAAAAAATAGATTCAATCGCGCCGAAGGCGCACCAGCCAGCTGATTGACGCGCCGAAGGCCCGGTAAGTAGATGGGTGGTTTTAATAACAAAATCTTGTGAATCCAGATTTGAATGAGAATTTTAGTATAGGTTGAGAATAGTTTATCAAGATATTCCTGAACATTTTAGAATCCATCGCCAGTTTCAGCCAAATATCTGGAACTGTCTAGCTAGGTTATTCTCAGCCTATTCTGAACTTCTCGGAAAATGTTCAAGAACACCTGCGAGGACTTGAACTTTTGTGCAAAATATTAAAGGCACCACACTAACCGCTACCTGCGGAGCTACGCGGTTCCAGCCAGCGATTTCTGAATGGTGGAATAATAACACCCTTTGAAGGACACATCTTAACACTTGTCATTTATCTTTCCAACACTTGACACAATATTGAAACAGAAAAAAATTTTCAGATTCACACCGTTCTAGATTCCCTTCCTGGTCTTTTTATCTAGCTAACTATATTTAGACACCATTCTCTTGAACTTTCTGTCTTGTTCTTCATAAAAGTGCAGACACAAATTTGTAACATTGATTAAACAAAATTGTATTGTATTCGACTGGTACGGATTAGTGTTTATGAGTTTTCTGAAAATTTAGCACGTATACAATTGTAGAGTCTGATCCCAACGGAAAGATCACAAGACACACGTTCTCCAGTATTCGAATTGATAAAGACGAGCAACTCGTCTGCGACTGCCAGCTTTTGGTTGCTGGTTGGCAAGATTTCGCTTAAAATTTTCACAGAACATGCCCAAAACTCAAAAGCTAGTAAAAGCAAAAGCAATAGCTAACTGCGTTCGCCTTGGGTTTGCCTAACAAGTCCGGGAAGGCCCAAAATACTACAGTCACGAGAAGCAATAATGGGAAAAAATGAATAATTTCTAATTACAAATGGAAACAGAAAAAAAAGCTCGAAGAAAAATCAAGATATCGGAGCCACTTCCACCAAATTGATAGAATTGAACTGGTTTGCATTTTTCTTCCGTCCCAGAATTTTCAAGAAGAAATCTGAAATTCCCATTCAACATGTAGGAACCATTAGTCAAACTTTCTCACCAATTATAGCCTGTCTATAAAACCGTATAATAATCATATTTGGTAATGGATCGATAGCTGGGTACAAGGCAATCGTGTAGCCCACAAAACTGGTGGTAAATGGTAATTCCCAAATAACCATTGGGAAGAAGAATAGGATTCCAATTGGGATGTACATGAGGACCAGTGGGATGATAGTTTGAACTACTAGAGCGTTGAAAAGTTGGGATTGGAGGTTTTTGAGAGATGTGGAAGTTGTGGATGTTTGAGAAATGGTGTTACTGATCTGACTGTAACATCGGATGCCAAAGTAGAAGACGCAGAACATTGAGGAGATCTGGAACTATTTATTTGGTTTGGTTTGTCAGCTTTAGTATCCGAAAGTTGATGTTAAAAGTAGTTCACTATTAACATTTTGGATATTTATACTTTTCCTAAAATTTTCTGTTCCACATGTATAATATGAGGAGGAGATCTAAAAGTTCATTTAGTATGTCGCTTTTACTATCACAGCGTTTATGTTTAAAATATCTTATCTACTATTGGAATTTTGGAATTTTTTTTCTAAAATTTTCTGTTTCAACATATATGTACTTGTATGATTCAAAAAAACAATATCGAATATACTATCTGTTTCTTACCACCATATACCACATACAACCAATTGCAAAGAAAATCTTGGGATCTGGATGAGGTTTTCCGTCTTCTCCAGTTGGTTGATAATACACACAAATGTAGGAAGAATCGTTGATTGAAAGAGCAAAATGGGATTCGATGGTTTCTCTAAAAATTATAAAGGTTTTTGAAAATTCAATGAAGAAAGGAAAATTTCTTTGAAGTTATACTGTTTTAGTACTACAAACTACCAGAAAAACAACTATTTTCGTACTCTATTTTTGTTTTCGGTTCCATTTTTTATATGCACTTACTCCATATACGCATCTGTTCTTGGGCTGAAATGAAAATAGATATAGCATAGGACACCCCACCATGTGAAATACCACATGGGGATTAGGAACAGTATGTAGACTTGATTCCCAGGTAGGAACTTGTCCATAAATGTTCTGAAAAAGCAAAAATAGACTTTTGTGATGATGAAAAGTTTTCAGTTTCAGGTTTTCATCAAAATAGATTCTCAAATTAACATTTCGTTTAACGAAACATTTTAGAAGCTACTCACTTATTAACAGCACCATATCTGTAAATGAAATGTACTCCAAAAATGGCCAGTGAAAACCCAAAAAGCCCACAATAGACACAAATTAAGATGAAACTGATTTCACGGTCAAAAACCGATCCATTGAAGTCACGAAGGACAACAAACGCGGCTTTGTAGGAGTGGACGATCTAAAAAACGGAAATTTAAAAAATACTGCTTCAAATGAAGCTGAAAACTATATTGACCAAATTTAGATTATTACGGTTAAAGTTTCACCCTACAACCAATTGATACAGGATAGTCTCAGCGGAATTAACGGAAATTCTGAAACAGCAAAATTCCAGATTTCAATAGTTCTACGCATTTTTTCCAACTGAAATTTCTAGCTACCCTAAAACCTGTATTAGAAGGGCCGGTCCCTTTAATTGTTCCAAGGTACCTCCCTCCTACTTTTCCGGCCATTTTTCCCGGAATTTTTCATCGAAAAGAGTTCGTCAAATTTTCGTTAAAAAACTCATGAAAATCTATCGATTTCACCGAAATTAAGTTATTTTCCACCAAGATATAATGTTTCAACACAATTATTATTAAATTGTGGATTTTCCGGAATGTTTTTCATTGAAAAAGTGAAGAATTTTTTAATTTCAAAACTCATTTTGAAGGGTGTCCTTCTTCACAGAGTGAACTCCTATTATAGGGGGTCCTTCTATTAGAGGGGCCTTTCTCCCAAAAGGGCTCTTCTATCAAAGGGGCCCTTCTAATACAGGTCTTACGGTATTTTATTTTCCCCTTCATTTCATAATATTCCTGTCGACACATCATTTTCGTTTCCCCGTTCAATCCGACCAGTTCTCTTTGTTTCAGAATTTGTGCTCATTAATATTTTTATCTCATCGCAAATAAAAAATAAATGTCAAGAGGCACATTCTGCAGTCTTAAATGAAGTACCCAGAAGAAAATTCTAGAACAAAACAGAAGAGGTCCTAAGAGAATTTTCTAGGAATAACAATACCTACATCTAAGAAAATCGTACAATGAAATTAATAAGGGAAGCTCAACAAAGTTTATTTTTCTCAGTTTCAGAAAGCTTAGAAATTCAGATTATTAAAGGAGGCGAGACAGCAAAAATTTCGGGGGACAGTTCGGGGGACGAAATCGCGCCGCGCTTATGTAGACCATCGGTCGTCAGGCGCCTTCGCGCCCCCCGTAGCTCAGCCGGTAGCAGCGCTGTACCCCTAAGCTGCCTGTCATGAGTTCAACCCCTCATGGGGGTTCTCTATGAAAATATCAGGAAAACTTTTTTTTGGTGTCTGGCCTCCTTTAACGTATTCCCTCTAATAGAAGCCCAGCCACAAAAGTCAACTTTGAGTTCAATAACCTCGGTTCCTGTGAAAGATATCCAAAATTTGACAACTGATAGAATACTGGTGATATTATGATAAACAATTTATCAGTTGACAATTTTTGGTGTCTTTCACATGAAATGAGATATTTGAGCTTGAAGCTGACAGCTTGGGTGGGCTTTCATTATAGGAGATACGGTAAAACTTCTTCTGAAAAATTTGCAACATTAAAGAAAAGTTTCAAAAAATTACTGCGAGTTTCAAAAATACAAATCCGCTATACTCACCGGTTCTGTAATCAAGTCCCAAATCGAATAGTACCCTTCAAAAAGTGCAATATAAATCATCAAGTACTTGTAGGCTCCAAGTTTTGGCGGCGACTTTTTCAGAATCAATAATGTTAGAATACAGTTTAGAATTATCGAAATAATAGCGCAGACGATCTTAAAAATGCAGATTATTCGCATTTCAAGTTAAACTGAATTTCAAAATTTTTAAAACTGAAAATTGTGACCCACTTGAAAAACGTTCATTAGAAGCTGAATAGGGAATTCACTTGTAGCAGAAGAAAGGTAATTTAGAACTCAGTAGCTAGAAAAAAAACTGATAACGTTTTCCAGACACAGACAATGATTTACTTTTTCGGGAAATGCTAGATGAGCCACACACAGTTCAAGAAGATTTTTTTTTGTGTGGGAAGAAGTGATGAAGGAAATCAAGAAGAATAAAAAACTGGTTATGTATTTCAGTAACTTGGGAATAAAATGAGCAGGTTTTCTTAATATGCATCACACTTGACAAGTAGGTAAGAAAATATGTCAAATGGAAATGGCAGTCTGGGTTCTAGAAAATGAGCAGTGAACAGAAATTTTGGTAGAAATGAAAAAAAATTTACTGTTAAAAGAGTATTGTTTAGAAAGTTTAAAAAAATGCTATACAGTATGAATACAGTCATATAATACCGTAAAATCTATATTAAAAGGGCCTCTTTAATTGAAGGGCCTCTCTAATAGGAGGGCCCTCTGTAATAGCAGGGCCCCTCTAATAGAAGAGCCCCCTGTAAATAAAGACCCCTCCGAAATGCGTCTAGAAATCAAAACAATTCCGTACGTTTTCAGTGAAAAAAGTTCCGGGAACTCCACAATTTAATAGAAATTTGGTGAAACTCTATTTTTTTTTTGACAGGAACCGGGGTAAATGCAATCAAAATCGAAAGTTAGAGGACTCTTGTACTATCGCGGTATTCTGAAACTTTCCCCTTCTCACTTTTTGACCTCTAAAACTGCAACCTGATATCTAGAGATTTTTGGACCCGTTCCTTCCTATATTTTGAGTATTTTTAGCTCTTTTGTGACATTCAAAAGTGTAACATGGATTAAATTTCGTTTGTATTTTGTGTGGGCATATTTTCTGGGATGTGTGTTGCTGTTATGTTTTATTACTGATTGTGAGTTATCTTTCAATAATGAGATAAGGAATGGTAAAGATGCAAAATGGATTTATTGAAACAGTACAAAAATTTAAAGAAACATTGAAATTTTGTACTGAAAATATTATTTTTTTGCCTATAACTTTTCAATGTCTATTTCCTTTTGAACATTTCGATTTTTCAGCAATTTTTGTAACGAATGGGAATCGTTTTTCCGTTATCGTTTTTACTGAACCAATACATTTTTCTTAGCTCCACCAACCAATATTTCCCATTTGTAAGTAAATTTGCGAACTCAACACTTTCACTAACAGAATTTCCAGGTCACATAAATTTTTTCAACCTTTTAAAAATTCCATAACGAGTGGGTTGAGAGCTAAAATTGGGCTGATTTTTGGACCCATAAAAAAACACATTTTAGCTCCATGGGTTCAAGTTTTGGGTTTCACCTGCAATTTTACGCGTACACATGCTTTTTGTGTTTTGACTTATTAAAGATAGAAGGTATGTAACAAAAAAGTGGGCGGAGGCAGAGTTTCTAGTATCTTGTAGTTTATTCGATTAGACACCTGGCCTTGATCAAACTTTTTTCGCGTTTCATAACATTTTCTGTGTCACAACTAGCTAGAAACGCAATGTGGGAATTATTATCGATCGAACCTTGACTACATTACCACAAGGAGTGAATCCATTTTATTATGATCCAGTGTATTACGGTAAGTGGTAATAGAAGGTCACCTATACCGTCAACCTGAAGCTCAATAATCTAAATTCCTGTGGCAGATATCGGCAATTTGTGAACTGATAAAAGCATGACGATGTTATGAGAAGCAATTTATCAGTTAACAAAATCTTGAAGTCTTTGACAGGAATTGAGATAATTGAGCTCAAAGTGTACGGTACGACTACTGGTCCCACAAAATCCAAACAACTTTCAGTTCCCCAATACAAAGAATTTCTGGAAGTGCAATCAAATCTAACCAAGAACTTATTCACTGACTACGATCCTACTATATCCCCAGTGTACACTTGGAGTGGGTTATCCTGAGTTTTATACCCACTTTTTGAACCTTTTCTACATGTTCCAGTAGATGTCGACCAACCTATTGGATACGATTCTCAAGCTCCTAAAAGATGGAATTATACTGTATTTTTGTATTATTTGAAATTAGTAGAAGTTCAAGAACCGGAAGAAAAAGTGTCCGTGGTGATGGAGTTGATGGAGGTGAGTTTAAGTTTACTGTTTCCATGACTGTGTATGAAGCTTGGCTGATTGTGAGCGTCATTATAAGAAACTAGGATGAATGAATTTGTATTTTATAAAATTAAGAAACTTTCAGTACTGGTACGATGCTCGTCTATCCTGGAACACATCTTTGTATCAAAACACCACCAGCTTTTATGCCAGACAAGATAACGTATGGAGCCCAACATTGACCGTTTTTGGAGTGTGAGTTTATCATTGAAGTTTTGGGAAATCCTGGTTAAAGTACCGTACTTCCTATAATAGAAGCCCACCCAAACCGTCAACTTTTAGCTCAATTATCTCTGATTCCTGGAAAAGAATCAAAAATTCATCAACTGTTGAAATATTGGTGATCGAGATAATTGAGCTTAATGTTGACGGGTTGGGTGGGCTCTCTTGAAAAGTTGAATTTGCTGTTTGAGCTACACAGTCATGACTAGATGGCTATTCCAGAATTCCTCGCTAAAAATTCAAAAATTGAATTTCAATACATTCTGAATTTCCAGAAACGATATCATGGACTTCCGGGACCAGGACAATCGAATGGTGGCTATAGACAATTTCGGATTTCTCTGGGACTACATTTCCGTCAGAATATCGGCAAATTGTCAGATGGATGTCTCCAGATTCCCATTTGACACACAAACGTGTCAGATTCGATTCTGTTTGCCAATTTTTTATCGAGTGCAGGTGGAAATTTTGAATGAGATTTATGAGGGAATTATGGATGAAAACATTTTCAAGACTATGGTGAGTTTGGTGTTTTCAGAGGCCAAAAAGTCTGGAATAAGTCTACATATCAACGACAAAGTGGTATTGAAATTTTCTAGAAACATTTATGAATTATACGAAACACAAAATATTTTCTAAAGTCTGATATTTTGAAGTTTTTGTTTCGGTAAGTTTCTACACTACTTCAGAAATAGACTAATTTGAAAGTTTTCGGTTTTCGAACCATTGTGGATTTTTTGAAATATAATTTTTCAATTTTTCTGTTTTACTATGATTTCAAAATTTAAAAGTTTCTAAATTTCATAATTACGTTTTTTTGTGGAATCCAATTTTTCAGGGAAATTCCGAATGGAAACTTATAAATCTTACGAATCGAGTAGAAGTCTTGAAGTACAACGACAACATGGGGAATATGGATTTGGTAGGAATCATTTCCTCATAAAGTGAAACTTTCAATTTTTAGGCAATTTTTGAAATCACAATTCGCAGAAACCCCCTCTATTACATTTATATGATCGTTTTTCCATCTTTTGTCATAAATTTTGTTTCGATTGTGGGTGTTTTCTTGAATGGAGCCGATAAAATGTCGAGGGTGAGAATTGATTTTTTTTTGCAGTTTTAGAATTTTCTTAAAAATTTTTAAAATAAGTATTTAATAATACTGGTAAATTTTTAGATTTCAAACTGATTTAATATCATTTTCTTATTTAGTTGAGAGAAAATTTTCGAAACTTTCAGCTCAACGTCGGGCTCACTAACATAATGACAATGACTTTCATCCTGGGAGTGATGGCTGATAAGATTCCAAGAACTGGTAATATTCCATTATTGGGAATTTACATTATCATTAATTTGGTAATTATGCTAATTGCCATTGCAATTGTGACAGCAATCACGGAATTGAGAAGATGGGCGACACCAAAGCTGAAGATGAAGAGGAGTGCGTTGAGGTGAGAATTACAAAATCAATACTTGAAAATTTTCAGGCTTTGTTCAAATTAAGAGTTCTCAATTTTTGAAAAAAAACCTAATTGTGAAACTGAATAATTATTTTGGCTATTGAAAATAGTGGAAATTTTTAAAAATTCCAAGATATCTACAAAACCGTATTTTTCAGATGATTTTTGATCATTTTCAGGAGTCTAGAGCTCAGCTGTCACGTGTCCCAACACTTTGAAAATGTTGGCGGGTGTAAAACAGACCTAGATTAAAAATTTGGCATTTGCAGAATTTTTTGAAAATTCCTAGTTTTTCCGATATTTTCTGTATTCATTGATCCCGTTGTTATACCGTTATATGTTATGAAAACGCGAAAATGCAGGCATCTTTTAAAAATCGGCAAGTAGCTGAAAAATTAGAAATTTTCAACAAATTCTGTTAATGCAATTTTTCAATCTAGGACGGTTGTATATCCTTTAAAACCTGTATTCCGAGTTAAACTGAACAATGACAATAATCCAAATTTTAAAAACCTGTTGTAACCGAAATATTTTCAGAACCCAACTGGAAATCTTCCTGGGCCCTCCACTAGAATACACCAGCGCAATTATACTGGAATTGATGACATGTGCTAATTTCCTGGTGATGGTCGGGTTTTGGTTTGATGATGGCTCTTGAACTTATATTTTAACTGATTGTAAATAAACAAACTACTTCTGCTTTTATCCGCAAATAATAATAATATGTTGTAACAGTAACTTCCATCAAGATTTTCAAAACTACGATTTTAAAAATTTATTATAATTACTTTTAATCACAAATCCCAATTAACCAAAGTTATCATAGAAATCAAATAAATAGGCGTATTGAAGTTGACACCGTCGGAAATCGTTTCTTCAGTGGCAGCAACCAATTTCGCTGGGCTTTCAAGAGCTAATTTGACAGGGTTTTCTGGAGCTGGAAGAGCGCACAGTCCATCTTGATTGATATATCCTTGAGTACATTTTGATCCGGGATCTCCTTTAGGAACCGGAAACGAGCTTCCAGTAACTCTGGAATCAAAAATTTCGTCTTCGTGTTATATAAAAAGTGCTCACTCTGGTTCAAAAACACACAAAGTATGAGTAGTCACCCTTTGGAAATTCACATGGAAATTTGGAGCACACCCGACCCGTTTCTGATGGGGGACAAGTTCTTCCATTCCGAGAATCCGCCATCGGGCTAAATTTTGGATCAATTCAGATGGATTACTTCCAAATCGTTCCCGAAATATTCTTTGCCTGGCGTTCGGTCCACTCGTTTCCATCAATTCTGCCTGTCCTCATCGGTTTTTTGTCATTGGCGAAGTCTTGGGTTTGTGCACGGTACTCTAAAAAGAGCCTTTCAGTTGGTCCGTTTTATAATCATTGTATGTTTGTTGCTTTAAAAATATATATAATAAATTGTATTGAAATTTGACTGTGTGTTCACATATTGTCGGAAACATTTTCTATTTTTCTCCGGTTTCCTTGTTTTAAAAAAATTCCCAAACAATTTTTTTCCGTAAATCATATGATTCCGGAAGCACCTAGACTAATAGATTCCACGTACTACATACTAGTACTTTTCTAGTAGAATTTCTAATTCGCCCTTCTGCCCGCAAAACCAAGTTTTCTTGAAAAAAGTCACGATCACTTGGAGCAATCTAGATATCACTAGTCGCAAGATCCCCTTCTCAGCCAATTCATGAATAAAAAATCGAGAAAGAAAGATGATAAAACGAAGGCGTAACAAAAAATAGAATATTCAAACCTAGTAGGGAAGACATTCGGAAAAGCAAAAACATATTCAGATGGAGAAGAGAAGAAAATGTGGCAGGTGCCTTTTCTATTTTCTCTATTTTTCTTTCAACAATTCCAATGTTTTCGAATCGGGCATTTGGAATATGAGAATTCGAATGAGACGAAGATTCTCGAGATTTGTATGAAGACTGCGGGAACCAGGAAACAACATACGTAAGTTCTAGGATTTTTTGGAAAGTTAAAATGCATTTTTGAGCTCAGTTTGATCATTTTGAGCATTCAAAGTTATAGAAGAGACTGTTTCAGTTTTTGGGATTTTCACTATCATTCTTATCATTATTCTTATAATAAATAAATGAAGTTGCGTATCTCTATCTATCTCTCTGTCAGTCTGTCCGCACATTTTTGAAAAGCTTGATGTGACCCTTTAAAAAAACAGAGGGAAGCGAAGCGATGAACAGTAAAATAAATAGGTTAAATCGCGCCGAAGGCGCACCAGCCAACTGTTTGAAGCATCAGAGGCGCGGCAAACAGGCTGATGTTCTCAAAAAGGTCTTGGGAAATTGAAATATTTAATGTTTCTTAAAGGAGGGTAGACATCAAAATTTTCAAAATTTTCATTTTTACTCAAAAGATATAACTCTGAAGTATAAATATAGCTATGTACTTAAAAACCTGAAAAAAACAATTCAAGGACGAAAAAAGCTCTTTTTTGTCACCCTAATTTCTTCACTAGCTTGCTGCTGCGACGTCGCTTCATAATGTGAAAAACGCGATGGTCGCCTCTTACACGCGTAGTGTAGTGGGTACGCTCTAGGCTAGTATTCAGGAGGTCAGAGGTTCAATCCCTGCTGGTGTTTTTACTTTTTTCTTCCCTTGTTTCCTTCGGATTGAACTTTTTGAACTCGGAATTTCTGAAGGGCTACCAGCGTGCCGCCGAGGCCTCGCTCCGAAGTACCAAAATCAGTTGAAAATGAAGAAACTTGTTTTATTATGTTAACAAATAAAATATGAAAAAAACTACAATTAATTTTTAGAAAGAGACATAATAATTGAAAGAAAAACCACATAATTAAAACAATCCTCGTGCAGGGCTGGTCGTCGGAAGGTGAAGGAAGCAGTAAAAATGGAGACGTCTCTGAAACCCCAGTCATAAAACAGTTTTTTATTCCTAGAGTAATAACGAGAAGTAATGAGATAAATAGGAACAGTGAAGAAACGGTTATCGAAGAGAAAATAGTTTTTTTTCGCATGCCTATAAAAAACACCGGCGACTGGAAAAATAATCGGTCGATAGAACTTTAAATTTACATAAAAAAATTCACTTTTATATGGGTTTTATAATAAATAAGAAAAAAGAGCTTTTTTAATGTTTGAAGTCGTTAAAAATTGAAAAAAATTAAGTCGGGAAATAAAAAAATAAAAATGTTTGCGCGTGGGATTGCGCGCTTTAGGTGCTAACACCGCGACGGCAAAATACACATTCCCTCAAATTTTCCCCGAAATTTTTGCTGTCTGCCCTCCTTTAAACTAGGTAATCTCCAGACAAAAAATCTTATTCCAATTCAGAACTGTTCGAATTATTATAACTGTTAAAATTTACCCATTCAAAACACATATCTTCAATAACCTAATTTTCCCTCTTCGATTCAATATTAGAGTTTCCTGACAATGTTTTTCTAATCAAATTTTATTCAGTATTTTCATGTTTTAAAATTTTGAAAATATTTCTCAAATTGCAAAAAACTACCTATTAACTACTGTTTTCCAGCTTGATCTCCCTTCCATCCTGTCACAATTTCAATGGATTGGAAAACGCGGCAAATTTAAATTACCAATACGCAGTGGACTTACTCATCGGAGCAGCATGTGATGAAGAGACGCAGACAGTTTCCAGATTGGCATTGAGATGGCACAAACTGTACTTATCATCGGCTCCACTGAGCACCAAGGAGAAGTGAGTGTTTTTTGGAGTCTGGATTCTGCAAATTTCTGGATTTTGTAATTCTCATGCGATGACCAATAGTAGCAAAAATATTAATTTCGCTCTAATCATAGGTAACCCATAAAACAGTGGAATCCATGAATTGAGATTTTCGCAGGAAAAATGAACTAAGCTCAAAATCAATTTTTCAGAGAGGGCACAACTATTGCATTAAAACCACATAGCTTGGCTGGAACGGCAGAAGTCATTTTGGCTGTTTGCAAATCGATGAAATGGAAAGAGGTATTTTTTAATACTGTTTAATTGTGGTGTTTTAACTTCATACATGACTAATAAAAATAAGTTAATTTCTGCAGATTAAACAATTTTTAAATACAATTTTATAGTCTCCATATTACGATTATCATATCTGCACCTAGCATTTCTCTTAACAAGATGTCTTTCAGATTGGCTTAATTTATTCCGACGAGACCAAGTACACGGCGCACGCGATCTACGACATGTTGGCTGAGAAGGAAGAGGAGGACATCAAGATTAATGTCTTCTTGCAGACCGATGGAACTATGAACACGTACACGATTTTACATAGCGCTAGAGGTACGGGAGAAGGATCTCCAGGGCAACGGAACACATGGAAACTACGAAATGCCATAGAACATGTAATAGAAGGGCTCCCACCCTGCCAACTTTGAGCTAGTTTTTCTTGGCTGTTATGCAAGATATCAAAAATGTGTTAACAGATACAATTTTGTAAATATACTAACAAACATTTTGTTAATTGACATATGTTTGCTACCAATCAAAGAAATTGAGAAAATTGAGTAAATAATGAAAGTATAGGGTGGCCTTAAATTAGTCTTTTCGGTAATAAACCTCTCACGTGAGATGAGGCGGGTAGTACACAAGTGCGCTCTATTGAGTGGCGACATCGCAATTGTTAGATTGGAAAAAAATGTGGAGCGAGAGAGTATGGTCCTAGGACGAGACGCAGCAAACGATTCGGATCTATATTGCAGTTATTGCCGTTGTCTGACACTGTCCTACCATTTTGGTGCATCCACAAAAACCTTTGAACTGAAAAAAAAAACTCAATTACTATTATAACTTATCGGTTTCAACTACACCATATATCTTTACTGCTGCTTGCTCTATTTGGTATACTACTATAATTCCTATTTCTTGTTTTTTTTCAGTTCTCATCTCCTTCCTCTCCACTTCGGACCTCTCCAGATTTGTCAAAACTTTGAAAGATAAAGCATTCCGCCCATTGGAGTTCTCTATTATCCATGTGGATTGTTATAAGTAAGTTTTACAGATATAATCGTCTTCAATTTATTGCTACACTGTTTTGATTTTTGTTTAACTGAAATCTATAACTTTTTAGAAGTGAAACCACCGAATTCTACACTCATCTAGACCAGAAGGCATCAGAGGAGACGAATCCTATCTCTGCAGCACGTCTTCGAAAGTTACATCGTCATGTGGCACTTCTCAGGAATTCACACGATGATAAGGGGAATATGGAGGAGTTTGCAACCAAGCATGGGATGATAGTAATTTTTTTTGTCTTTCCCTTCCCCAAACCCTCTGCTTCCAGCCATCCCACACCCTGTACAAAGCCCTAATCTTATGTGATGGTCTCCAGCTTCTCAGTGACTACAAACCGCTAAGTGACAATTTGACGATTGTGCAACAGCAGCCAACACTTTGGGAGCATGTGACGAATACTGAAATTCATGGATACTCGGGACCAATGTTTATTGGAAGTGATGGAGTACGACTACCGTACTACGAGATGTTCATGTGGAGAGATGGGAAGACACAACACGTGGCAAGTGTAAGACCCAGAGAGTCCGAGTTTTGTGAGAAGGAGAAGATGAGCAATGAGAGCAAGAATTGTTATGTGAGTTTTTTGAACAACCTCTGTTTCAAGTTTTTGAGAAGGAGAAAGCTAGAACTAAGTTTTTTGTTGAAATGTATGTTGATTTCGTAAATGATAATGACTGTAAATCTGTTTTGCATGGATATGGGAATAATTGCATAGCATTCAAAACATGGAGAAAATAAATAAATTTTCACAAGTTTTAGAACATTTCTCACTTACTGAATGATCATATACAGTAACTGTCGCTAAGATATAAAAAAACGTATTTTTCAGTGTATTATCGGTCACTTTGACCATCTTCAAGGATCTAGAGCTCGTCTGTCGAGTTTCGGATCACTTTAAAAGTTCAGAAGTGTGTGAAACAGACCTAGATTGAAAGTTTTCCATTAACATAATATTTTGAAAATTCTTAGTTTTTCAGCTATTTGTCGATTCTGGAAGACACCTCGTTTTGGCGCTTTTTTGTGCTGAAAAATGGAAAAACAAGTGACTTTCAGAACTCGGCAAACAGCTGGAAAACTAGAAATTTTCAAAAATTCTGTGAACGCAAAGTTTTCAATCTAGGTCTGTTTCTGTTTCTGTTCTGTTTTACACAGTCCCAATTTCTCAAAATGATCGGGAACTTGACATCCGAGCTCCAGACTTCTGAAAATGGCGGAAAATTTACTGAAAAATATGTATGTGTTTGTACACTTAACTGAACGGTACTGTAGCTAATTATTCAACCAGTTTGACTAAATTATAATTAATGCAAAAAACTCGAACAATTCCAGGAAATCACCAGAACCATTCCATTCGGTCAACTTCTAGACGACCTACCACCGTACTCCTCCGATTGTGGATACGATAACAATTTGTGCAGTGACTTTCACGTTTTCATGATTGCTGCAATCGTATTCTCCATACTACTCATCCCAATGGCCATTGCATTTTATCTACAAAGAAAGGAGCATTTAATTCAACAAATGCCTTGGAGGGTTCCATTGGATACTATTAATTTTGATGATTCTAGAAATGGAAGGTTGCTATCGGTTTCTAGAAGAGTGTCGACTGTCTCGACAGCACGGGCATCGTATTCTTCGATTTTTTCAGCCAATGTTTCGGAACATGCTCATGTAAATAAGCAAAAGGTGAGTATATATTGTTTGAGATTCAATTGAATAATTAGCTAGAAATATTGAAAAACGTAAATATCATCAATCTGGAAGAGTCTGAAAACTCATATTTCGGATTTTTGCGAAAAATTACAGTTTCGGATTTTCATGATAAGTTTTTGAAAATTTCTAAAAATGTTTTTTTAAGTATTATTATTTCTTTCAAAATTCATGAAAATCTCCTAATTTCACCAAAATTTAGAAAGACTTTCATAGAAAAATTAGGGTTTCAACGAATTACAATCAAATTGTGCAATTCCCGGAATGTTTTCTGAAAAAACACGGAAATTTTCTGATTTCCAAACACATTTCGAAGGGGGTGGGGTTCTTTTTCACAGAGGGCCTTTCTAATACGGGGGCCTTTCTATTACAGGGAACCCTTCTATATTTCCAAGCGCCTTCGGAGGGCCCTTTTATTAGAGGTGCTCTTCTATTAAAGGAGCCCTGTTAATACAGGTTTTTACGGTATTATATTCTTGAAGAGTTTGAAAATTCCTATTTCGGATTTTCGCGAAAAATTACAGTTTCAGATTTTCGTGAAAAGTTTTTGAAAAGTTTTAAAAATGTTTTTCGAGTCTTGTTTTCATACAACTATAATATTCACAATACCTAAAAATTGCAACCAACAAACTCGATTAGTTTTCAGGTATCCATAAAACGATACGTTCAACGGAGACCCATAACTTTCACTAGGCAAGAAATGGAAATGTTGAATCAGGTGAGGTGGTTAAAAATGATCAAGTCTTTTGGAGTCAGTTTTTTTAGAAATTTCACCATTTCAGCAACTCGACAAAATTGAAAAAAAAAATCACTGTCTCCATTCAACATTTTTGATAAAGTTTCTTATCCATTATATGACCATCCGAGGAACCGAACGAGGTTTTCGTTTCAATAGTTTCAAAGAAATAGTTTTGAAACCGAAAATATCTAGAAGTAGCAAAATAATTTCCAACTTAAACTATATCTAACCCCAAAAAGTTATAATAATTTCCAGCTAAAATACATGTCTCACACGAATATCAACCCTTTCACTGGAATTTGCTTCAATCAAGGATCCGAATTGATCGTGATGTGGCAATTCACAGCCAGATACTCTTTGGAGGACCTAATTTTTGGAAAAGAACAAAAGTTTGGAAGAAACTTTCAATCCACTTTTATCAAGCATATCATGCATGTGAGTTTTGATAATTTTATAAGCTTCAATTTTATTTTTCTTGTTTCAGGGAATAAACTTCATTCATAACAGTTCAATCAAGGTGCATGGCACTTTATACCTATCAAATTGTGTTGTGGATTCGTATTGGGTTGTAAAATTGACGGATTTCGGGATAAAGAATATTTTGAAAGAAAGAATGCACCATAAGGAACTGGCACCGAACTCGTCGTTTGATATAGACGCCATTCATTACAGTAAGTCATTTAAATATCAAAATTTTCTAAAATTAGGTCATTGAGAACGAGTCAAGGATCATTTTTAAGGTTTTTGAATGATACCAAACTTCAACATAACTTCTGATCCTGAAAGAATGCGATTTCTGATTTTTAAGTCATCAGTTTTTTTTCCAGAATACCTCCAACTAGCACCAGAGCACTTATCCAGCCTTCTAGAGAAACACGAGGAGCCGATGGGTACTGTAGAAGGAGACATTTATCAGTTAGCAATGGTCATATACCAGATTTTGTTCTACATGAAACCATTTGCAGAAAGACAAGAAGATATTAAAGGTAATTCAATAGAGAGGTACTACTACTCTAAAATGGAGAGGTGTGATGAAATGCTGAATTCGAAACAGGAATTAATTTCTTCAAAATTAGTTTTTTTTTCCACATTGTTATAAAATGTTTTCAAAAATTCTGTTAATTGAATGATTCAAACTTCCCTCCGAATCTTCAGCCGTAAAAAAACTATTTTTTTTAGAACTAGCCACCCTCCTCTCCAACCAATCAACGGCTCCACTTCATCCGAAAGTTCCCGAAGGAAACAGTTTCACAATGAGACTCTTGTCAATTATTCAACAGTGTTGGTTGTATAAACCAGCGGCCAGACCAACTTTGATCAAAATTACCGATGCAGTGAACAGAGAATTTGGACAGGAGTGAGTATATTTTACAGAAAAATTACAGATTTATTATAAAAATCAGTTTTTAGTGTCAAAGGAACACTAATCGATCAAATGATTGAAATGATCGATGAGTATAGTGCAAATTTGGAACATATTGTAGCTGAAAGAACAAGAGAACTGGAGCAAGACATGGCAACAACAGAGAATTTACTGTATCAGCTATTGCCAAAGTGAGTGAAAGTTATTTTGAAAGTAATTCTTTGAGTAAGGATTTTCAAAAAAATTTTAAAAATAATATATCTTAAAGTCTCCGTAAGGGCAAGCACAGCGTTCCAAAGCAACTGGTCAAAAATCGCGCTCCAGATAACTTTTAGGCCAGTAGAAATTTAATGACTTCAAAGTGGAGATTTGATCTATATATTTTCAACGAACACAACACGCACTTTTTCGCTCTTCGTTGTACGTTTGATACTCAGTCAACAAAGTTCGGCAGCGAATTCTTTTTCGAGATTTGCTGAGGCGCGTTTTCTGGCCAGTTTCTTTGGACAATCGTGGGCAAGTAGTGGAACTTCAAAAGCAACGTTAGGGGGCATTGGTTGGGCAAGATTAGGTCCCGGTTAGAGCATATTAAGGACAACATTAGAGCACTACACTTGATGGCTCCTGCAGGATATGGTTAAGGCAAAGTAAAGGCAACGTGAAGGCGTAGTGAAGGCAAGATAAGGGCCGATTCAAAATGACAGTTTCAAATTGAAACTTTCGATCTAGAATTTTTCAAGTTATTGAAAATAAATAGGTCATACTATTTTTTTTAAAGTTCTAAATAGACTCAAAGTTAGAGCATAGGATGGGCAGGGTTGATTAAAGTTCAATGGGCTTTTTTTCTAAATATTGATAGTAAATCTCAATATTTCTAAATATTGATAGTAAATCTCAATAATATTGATAGTAAATCTCAATAGGTCTTTTCAGAAGCATCGCTGATTCGATTCGATCTGGAAAATCGGTGGTCCCTGAGCAACATTCGTCTGTGTCCCTATTGGTGGTAGACGTCTGCCAATTCACCAAATTTTGTGAAGCTTTCATTCCAGTTCATGTAAGTTAATTTTCATAGCAAGAGAGGTTCGTGAATTAAAAATCGTTCAAAAATTTCAGTGAATCTAGAGATAATGAAACAGAAAGTTTTTGAATTATTTTCCAGACAAAAAAATCTTCTTGTAGATCCTCGAAACCCTGCAAGAGCTCTACTCCTCATTCGACTACATCGTTCAAAAAAATAAAGCATTCAAAGTTGAAAATGTTGGAGATGCATACTTGATATGCAGTGGAATTCCAGAAATGACAGCTTGTCGTCATCTGAGAGAAGTCTCGAAGATTTCGCTGAAATTGCAGGAGGTAAGGAGTTTTTATGAAAAGCGGATGAGAACCTAATATTAGTACCAAAAATAATAACATTGGTTTATCATAATCTTGAAACAGTGATTTTCTAAAATTAGTTTTCAAAAATCATAGACCCTAAATCGTACGAAAATTTGAAAAAAATTGACTACTGCATACTTTCAGAAGTCTAATGTTCTTCTAGTTACCGTAAAACCTGTAATAGAAAGGCTCCTAATTTTCAACTTCAAGACAATTTATCACCATTCCTATCCAAGATATCAAAAATGTGACAACTGATAAAACACTCCTGATATAACAATAAACAATTTACCAGTATATACACTTTTATCTTTCATAGGAGCAGAGATAATCGAGCTCAAACTTGACAATGTGGGTGCCCTTCTATTACAGGTTTTACGGTACTCATATTTTACTAATTCGAACGTTTCAGTTCATGAAAACGTTCACTGTCCGTCATCGACCATCTCATATTCTACAAATCAAAATGGGAATCACTAGTGGTGCAGTGGCGGCTGGTATTCTGGGAAGTATTGCGCCAAGGTAAAGTTTTTAAGTTTCTTGAAATTCCTTAAAGGTGGACGGACATGAAAAAAAAATAATGTTCTCGAAATTCCTTTCAAATATGCCCCTCGAGGAGTTGAACTTGTGGGGGTGAGGATTGAGGGTGCGGCGCCGCTACCGACTGAGCCACGCGGGCAAAGAGAAAGCGCACGCCCGATTGCATACATAAAGGCGAGGACGACAGCTGTACGCAGAGTGACATTAAGCGTTGTACACCGTGACGGTAGAATGCATACCCTAGCTACAAAAAAACTACGAAAAATCTCCTGTCCCCCCACCTTTAAATTAATGACATGGAGTAGAAGCTTTTAGTTTGACTTTGTTTTAAAAATCTAGTTCAGCAAGCTTTTAAGAAAAGGTTACGGTAGAACAATGAAATTTCTGGCAAGATTTACCAAAACGAATGTTAGAATTATAACTGGAATATGTAAGAATTTAGCTTACAAAATTCTCAATAATATCCAGTGAGCTCAGAAACGCTACATAAATGTCGTAAAATCGAAAAACAACAAAATTTCAGATTCTGTATATTCGGAGATACTGTAAATATGGCATGTCGAATGGCGAGTACTGGACTACCTGGAACTATTCAGCTGAGTGAACTGACTGCCAATACCATGATGGAGAAGTTCCCATCGTTTATAATTGAAGAACGAGGAATGATTGATGTGAAGGTGAGCTCTGAACAGCTTGATTTTTTACCCGTTTCTGTATAGGCAAGAATATTTTTTGAAGTGTTTTTTTAAATATTAGTATGTTGAAAAAACCACCAAAAGCGTTTCCTTTTTTTAGGGCAAAGGAACATGTCTCACATTCTGGCTAACCGGAGAAAAGGACCAAATGCGTCGCCAATCCTCTCGTTCCAGTTGTATATCTCATAGCCAGATCAAGTTCGAAATTGAGGAAGCCAACAAAACCAATAATCAGTTTTTGAAAGTTTAGATTTTTTGTCAAGAACCATTTGTCAAGAAGTGTAATTTTCATTATTACTAATTTATTATCTTTTCCATCACTTTTTTTCAATATTTATACTCCTCAAACATTAAAAGTTTTTATTACTTAACTAAAAAAATCAGAACAAGTAAGCAACCAAGTAGAAAAGAATCAAGTTCAGAATAATCCCGAAATTGAATACTCCGGAAGCCGCAGAGCTCAAAAACCTCCAAAATCTCACTTTTTCAGAGTGGAAGCATCATTTTGTTTTTTGAAATATTTTTTTTTCTTTTTTTTTCATGTTGACACCTTTTCACGAACATTGACCTAACTAGGTGTTTCATCATTTTGTGGAGCACTGTACATTTTTTGAATGTAATCATTAGTTGTTATCGTAAAGAAAGCACTATGGATAGCAAATGATAATTACAAAGAAATATCCACAGGGGATGTCCTATTTTGTAGTACTTTTTCTTGAATAGAATTTAACATAGAATTTAGTACGGGTTTTACTTATATTTTTTGCACATTTCCGGACCTTGTCTCAAAGATAAGCTCCGGCAAAACAGTTTGTAAAATGTCTTGAAAAATAAGTAAATTCACATTTTTTTTTCAATTCGAAATGTTCTGCCAAAATCTTAAAATCGCTTCAACTTTTCTCATGTCAGAAACAAAAACTTGAAAAAAAATTGTCAGGTGTTTTCAGTTTCTCACAATGAAACTAAAAGCCATCTATGAGGTTTCAGAAATTGACAAGAAATGATATGTTTTTTTTGAAAGCAATTTTAGGAGGCGTCGTTTTTTTAAAGTTATTTTTTACATTTTAGACATCTACACATTAATCTTCACATTTTAACACAAAACAGAACATTTTTGATAGGAGTCCCCTTATTTAAAAAAAAATTACAGTGGTTTTTCAATTGCAAAAAGAAATTAGAGAAATGTGACCCTAACCTTGTTCTCACCTCAGCCTTTGGGTTTCCTCATTCGCCACCAGCCGACCGCTCTGCTTTTAAAATTAGGCTGCCCTATTTTCAGCTCCATATAAGCCCACGATTTTCCACAGGAAACTCAGAATCAATCGAATTGTCTCCTCCGAAGTCTACGATCGATACAACATCCAATGAAGGTGCTTCTCGTCGCTGGAATCCTCCTCTGCTGTGGTACGTGGATCGATGGATATCCAAAAGTGTTCTGGAAGACATATCTCTTTTAGAGAAATATTCTCTACATAATGGAAAAAATTTCAGCCCGGATCGCGGCGCCAGCTGCATTGAACCGTAAAAAGCGTGATGAGATAGATGAGGAGAAAGTTGTGGAAAATGTGAACAAATTACGTCGCGAATTGGCAAAAGGACTCAAAATCAGTAACATGCACAAAGTGGTGAGAATATGTTTCTATTATGAATTTTTCATGAAAAGGTGGAATTCAGGAATATGATGATGGGTTGGAGGTGCCAGATCTTTGTAAGGAACCTCCACAAAAAGTGAAGGACAAGATGGAAGAACTCAAAAACGAAAAAAGCGAACAACGTTTGATGGAGTTTTTTGACACTTTGGAAGACCTTACTGTCTTGAGTTGTCTTTCTCCTGCGAAGACAACCGTTGCATGTCTTCGCAAAACTTGTAAAGACACGAATGTCTCAGGGGCAAATTGCGTGTGTGGGGGTGGAAATGGTAGTATGAAGAAAGGAGAGCCAGGATCCGAATGTGATGGTGAAGAAGATGATGGACTTTGCGAGAATAGTGGATCCAATCTTTTCACCATTGGAACCATCCTCAACTTGATTGCCTTCTACTTGGTTGCTTCCTTTCTTTGAGGCCTTTTTTAACTTTCTACTTGTTTAATGATCATTGAAATGATAATAATAATAAAATTTTTGAATGTAATTATTAGCTTTTATCATGAAGCATACCGAACAACCTGTATTAGAAGGGCCCCTTTGATAGAAGGGTCCCTGTAATAGAAAGGCTCCTGTAATAAAAGGGCTCCCTGTAAAGAAACACTTTTTCCATAATGCGTCTCAAACTTGAGTGAAAATTATAAAATTTGTAATTTTTTAGTGAGAAACTTTTGGGGAATTCCATGAATGAATAGAAATTTTTGTTGAAACACTATTTATTATTGAAAAATGCTCGATTTGGGTGAAATACATACTTCCATAAATTTTGAACGAAAGTTTGTCGAATTTAACGATGAAAAATTAAGTGGCCGGAAAAATAGAAGGGACAACTCTCTAATTGAAGGGCCCCTGTACTAGAAGGGCCGGCTCTTCTAATACAGGTTGTACGGTAAGCTACGGAGTTTGTCTGTTGGTCAGGATGTCCGCCATCGAATAGCAAGGACTTAAGGAAAAGATGAAAATTTAACTTGGAAAATAAAAATGATTTATATACATATACAGTTTTATACAATTAGCAAGAAAAAACCCTGTAGCTCAAATAAATATGCAACGCAGAATACATTTCGTAAATTATTCAAAAAAAAATTGAAATTTCAATCCTTCTCCAGCACAAAAGGATCCAAAAACTCTCCGCTCGTTTCAGAAGTATCCACGTAATCAGTGGACAAGTGTGTAGAATTGTAGACCGTCAAAAAAGTGTATCCATATTCTCCAAGGGCTTTCACAGAAAAATCTTGAATGATGTGATCGGAGGGGTCCTCGTGGGAATGACAACCCTGGAAAAATAAAGATTGGAAATTAAAATGAAATTGATCTACTCACCGCTCCTCCCGTCAATATATAGACCGGCGCTGGCGCATTTTTGATATGCCCCGGATCCTGTGATTTGAATGGCTGAGCATTGAAAATTGGCCACATTCTCTCATAAGTGTGTTTGTGCCCATAGAGAATCAAATCCACTTTGTACTTATTCAACAATTCCTCCAATCCTGGGAACTTATCCTTCAATCCGTCCCTCGATAGAATATCCTGGTCATCATGACATCCCTTCTTCTTCTTGCTGGAACAATACCAAGGTCGATGGAACATCACGATTGTCCACTTCTTTGAATTTCCAGCTAGATCGTTTTCTAGCCATTTGTACTGAAGTTGAGTCTCCTTGGACATTTCCTCAGCGTAATATTCGGAGTTCAGGGCGATAAAATGCACGAAGCCATAGTCAAAACTCCAGAAGAGATTATTATCGTATACGCCATTTTTGGGCATGGTGAATCGATTGACAATTTGATTGAAGTTACTATCGACTTCATGGTTTCCAGCAAATACCTAGAATTAGAATAATGGGACTTCCGAATAAATTCTCATTGAAAGTTGGGAGTTTAGTTTAACATGAACTTGAAACAGTTACTATAAAACTTGTTGTAATAAAAGGGACTGTCAAGTTTGAGCTGAATTATCTGAGTTTCTGTGAAAGATATCAAAAAGGATATTACTAGTAAAATGTTTCGGATATTATGATTAACAATTTATCAGTTGACAAAATTTTGATATCTTTCACAGGAACAAAGATAAATGGTCTCAAAGCTGATGTCTCGTGTAGCGTTCTATTAAAGCGTTTCCAGTAGCTTCTTCCTTTTTGAAAAGTATAATACTTTCAAGATAATTCTATCAGTTTGGGTTTTCTTTAACTACCAACATCCCCCTTACCATATAAGGCACATATGCCGCAAAATCTTGAATGGCATTCATATAATCATCACCATTGTCCCCATCATTATCGTGTAGGTCATATGCCAAGTCCCCGATGTGGATGATCAAATCAAATTGATTATTTTTTCTCGCTGCGATCAATTGATCAATCGATTGCTGTCCTTTGTAGATGCTCAAATCTCCGAAAATCGCGGCACGAAGTGGCAAGGATTGGTCAGGTTGCCGGAAGTGGAAAACATCGGACATCGCTTGGGAACTTCCGACTTGGTAGTCTGGAAAATTTCTTGGTAAATTAATTCGGAAACTTTGTTGCTAGAACGAAAATTTCTATAATTTGTAAGCCCTGTATCTTAACTTTTCACACTCTAGCCTTAAAAAATATTATTTGTCTAATAGATTATAAAACCAAGAGGTAGGAAAATTGACTTGATGAGAGACCCAATTAAAAACACATATTTTTGCAAACAAAGACTAAATTGTTCCCTTGAGGCTAGACTACAAGAATAACTGGGGTGAGAAGAACATTCTGAATTTAATGAAAATAATTGAAAGCTCAAAATTTCAAAAAGAGGAAACCCAAAAATTTCAGGGGACTTGCAAAAAACCTAGCTCAGTCCTAGCAAGCATTGGTTCCTCTAAATTTCAAAATTCCTATAGAAATTTGTTGAAAACTCACAATAAACTTGTCCAGGCACCAAACTGTTCATAGTTGCTCGATGGGTGTATCTCATAACCTTCTTCTTTCCCTGGTCCGCCCAGCCTGTAGAATTTCCTTTGGCAGTTAGCCGTAGAGCATCTTTGGTGACACCGAATGCTACGTAGGGAGTCACATTGGGTACTGTAATTGGCTTGTTGTGATATGACCGAAAAATTGTATGGACAAATAAGGGCAACAATATAAGAACCAAGTGAAACTGAAAAATTAGTTTTCTCTCTGAATTTTACTCAATTACAGTATTTTCCCTAACATCGTATACGTGAACTTCAAGCTTAATTATCTTGGTTCCTATGTGAGATATGAAAAATCTTTCAACTGATAAAGTGTTGGTGATATTATAATAAACATTTTATCAGTAGAAAATTTTTGATATCTTTCGAAGGTACTAAGATAATTGAGCTCAAAATACGGTAGCTCGTAAACACAAAATGTGAAAAATATTCTTTACTAATTACCAACCTAATTAACTAATCAACAACTTACATGGATCCTGTGTCAGCCACGTCACCATCATCTCATCTTGTTTTCCACTCAAACTCAAATGAACTTGCTCCACTTTTTTAGAGCTCACAGCTACAAAGATTGTAGCAAAAATAGCAAAAACTCGAAGAATCATTTTTATACGAGTTTTGAAAAAGTTCTGATTTTTCTCTAGACTTATCTATTTGTTTTTATACGATACCGTTCCTCTTTTCCACTTCCTAAGCCCCGCCCACTTTTCAAATGTCGTCACTTGTGATTTTTTTTTTGTTATCAGTCACTCCCGTTGCTTGCCTCCAAAGTTCGCTCCTCTTCAAAATTTCGAATAGAGCATCAACCCGAAAAATTTTAGAGAAGAAAAATCCGAGTCAAGCGACGAAATTTCATGGAAATTCTATTTTTGGTATGGGTATTTTCGGTATTTGGGTTGGAAAATGAAACGGTGACTTGTAGATTAATTCATACTTGCGTAGACTACACTTTTGGAGAAGTTGTGATTTGAGTTCCTCCAACTACAGTAACCCAGTTTTTCAAAGAAATGAATGAAGAATTCAAGGAAACAGAAGGGACAAGGGAGGTCAGAAAAAACATTAGTAGGGAATGTGACTAACTACAGTACCTAAAGATTGTAATTCATTTTGTTAATAGATTCGGATAAGCCGAATTTTTAGCTTTTATTCACAGTACCGGCCAATAAGATATACAAAATCATATTTTCCAGTTGATTTCAGGGCATTTTTACCATTTTCAGGAGTCTGGAGCTCGGCTGTCAAGTTTCCAATTATTTTGAAAATTTTGGAAGGTCTAAAACAGACCTAGATTAAAAACTTTGCATTCACAAAACATAAATAATTTCTAGTTTTTCAGCTATTTCCGGCTTTCTGAAAACCGCATGTTTTTTTTCACATTTTCATCACAAAATCTTAATAGTTTGAGTAAATCTCGATTTTATAACTTTCCAATGAGTCATAGGTTCGCAGATTTCTAGTTCCAACATTTTCTGAAAATTCAAGTCTTGATATTTTAAAAATTCAAACTTTGCTGTTCCAAATACATTTTTTCCGTCTTCAAAATTTTTTGTTTTCCAATCCATCAGTATTCGTTTCTGATTCCTCTCTCGTGAAATTTCAACAATAGAAATGTACTGTTCCCACATTTTAATTTTGATTTCAGGGATTTTTTTTGTGTCTATTCGGAGGTCTTCGATAGATTTTCTAATCTCCATAGAGCCAAATTTCCAATAATAAACAAAATTGTTATTCCAGGTATGTTCCTAAATACATGGTCAAAAAATGCATTTGTTGACATTCCAAATAAAAAATACCGAAAGTAAACATTTCGACCGCCGAAAGACCAAGTTTCGATATTACTTTTCATATTTGATAAAAATTTTTCAAAACCAAATTATGAGTAACTTTAAGTAGGAGGATTGATTTTGTCAGGGAGATAAGGTCAACAATAATCTAGTCAAATGACACTTTTTGGCCGAACTTTTGAATCTTGACGACCGGAAATGTGTGGGAAATTTGGATTGGAAGAGAAGGGAGGGTCGGAAAACATTATAATTATGAATCTAAAAAATGTTATGTTTTCGACAACAAAAGAAACAAGTTTTTGATTTGAAATCGCCCAAAAACTAGACAATTGTACAGTTTCCAAAGCTGAATATAAAGCCGCAAACCTGAAAAACGTTATTTGAAACTCTGAAAAAACTGGAATTCGTAATTTCTTTTAAAAAATGGTCAACAAAATTGTTTGAGTAATAATTGCAGTATAATTTTTTATTATAGTTAACTTCAGTTTAAATATAATCTTATGGTTTTATGATGAAATCAAAAATCGTCATGTTTCGAGTATTGCACAAAAAACCTTTTTTAATTTTCTTCAAAGTTCAATTCTTGTATTTTGAATCTTAAATGACTCTATTCTTCTGTCAATATTTAGTTTATCTAATGATAGTTCGACTGAATGATTATCACCGAATCATTTGAATCTCTTCTTTACTGATCATTTGTTTGATAACACAAAAATAACTACTTCTCGCTACGTTCCGAGAAACTGCAGAACGATTGGAATGTTGGTATGTCATTTGAAATACCGAGTCGGGATTTTTTCATGATTGATTAGCTTTGAATATTTTTTCATCTAGTTAAACACCAGTGAAAATTCGCGGCTACGCCGCGATTTCCACTGGCTTCAGTTTAAATTCAAAGAGTTCCAATTATTATTTTATTTTTTGAAAATTTATTAGTAGAACAATTGATTAGAAGAACAATTCTAAAACCATCAAAAAGGGAAAATTCAGATCAACAGTTTAATTCCTAGAAAAGGATAATTATGAAAAATGGCTATGGGTTGAAAAATTTAAGCTAGAAATGGAGCTACAGGATGTTTTTGTAAACAATATTATGCATGACTTTTTCTGGAGCCCAAACTCTGATTCCATCCTTAGTTCTTGTTCTTGTCAATGCAACATGAGCAAAAATCGGAGCGTCCAGAAGCAGTCCGATACGATCGAATGTTTGGCCTTGAGCCTTATTGACGGTCATAGCAAAGGCAGGTCTTACTGGGAACTGACGTCTTTGGAGCACGAATGGAATCCCCGAATCGAATGATAGTTTGATTCTTGGAATCAAAACGTCTCCACCTTCATTTGGTCCCGAAATAAAAGCGCATCTGAGAACCCGCTCTCCCATTTCTCGAACAACCAATCGTGTACCATTGCACAGTCCGTTTCGAACTTCAAGGTTTCGGAGGAGCATGACCAATGCACCAACTTTCAGCTCTAATTTGTGTGGTGGTAATCCTGATGGAGTCATTTTATTCAAAAATTTTGTTGGAAAGTTGGCAGCATCAGAGTGACTATTTTGGTTGTCTCCGACCTCATCAACACTGAAATACGTCTTCATCTCTCCTGGAACCATTTCCATCACTTTTTGATTCATTTGAAGTGCTTGTTGGTTGGTTGGAGAGAGAATGGCCACTTTGGAGATTTCAGAAACATTAGACCCGTTTCGAAGTAAAGATCCAAAGATTTTTTCGGCCAAATCTCCATCGCATCTGAGATCTTCTGGAACTTCCATGACTCCAGTTCCCTCTTCTCCTTTCAGACCATCGCCAACCCCAAGAAGGAAACTGAAAAAATCAGATTGAAAATTATAAATTAAATATCTAATTTTTTACCTTTTCCATTCTTCATCAGCATTTTGGGCACGCATGTTGGTCTTCAAATGGTAGTCTTGGAAAAGTGGCCAAAGATGAGATCTTTTGATGGAATTTGAAATTTGCTCATCTCTTCCTTTTCTGTCCACAACTGGAAGGCACTGTCGGAAGTCGCCTCCAAGGATGATCACTTTTCCACCAAATGGTTTATCGATTTTGGTGACATCACGGAAAAGCTGATCCACTGTTTCAAGTGATGATTTGGGGCTCATAGGAGCTTCATCCCAAAATACGACATCAAGTTCGGCGAGGTATTTGGCTTCGACGGATTGAAAATGGATGGTGGAGGTCTTACATCCATCCTTGATGTTAAGATGGAAGAAGGAAGCCACTGTTCTTCCATGAGGCAATAGAGATGCAGCGATCCCAATCCACGCAATTGGGATGACTTTCAGATGCATACCTTGGAGGATTGGAGTGAATTGGAAATGTTCTGGCATCTCAACATAATAAATACCTCGGCAGTCCACAACGTCTTCTGGAATCATTCCAGTCGATTCAAGCTCATCATAACATCTTTTGTTTGCTGCAAACCACGCTGTTAGTGCTGTTTCTCGGAGCTGTCCTCTCTCTGCTGCATCTTTTTCTTCTCCTTCTTTATAAACGACTTCTTGGGCATTCTTCAGATGCACTTTGAGCTGCATAACTGGGGCGCTTCTGTCGGACATTCGGAAGTCGAAGATATGCCAAAGAGACTCTGGAGCACAGACGTATCGACCATCCAAGTAGCTGTTGACCTCATTCTCCGTCCTGTGCTCGACTCCATTTTTATCAGTGTAGATGCGGATAGCAGCTCGAGATGTACCTTTGTAAAGATATTTGTAAAGGTATTTAACTGCTCCGACGTTCCCACGAATTTCCAAATTTGCATGACTTCTGAACTTTCTGGAGAGGTACTTGTTGTATGGGACCACACTTCTATTGTCCAGTTTAACAACTCCAGAATTTTTCGTTTGTCTAGAAATGTCTAGAATGTTCTGGAATTTTCTAGAATGTTCTGGAATTTTCTAGAATGTTCTGGAATTTTCTAGAATGTTCTGGAATTTTCTAGAATGTTCTGGAATTTTCTAGAAAGTTCTGAAATTTTCTGGAATGATGTAGAGCTTTCGAGAGTATTCTAGATTGTTCTGGAATTTTCTAGAATGTTTTGCAGTCGAAAAAAACCAAATTTACAGTAGGTCACAGAATTTGAGTTAATCACGAAAAAAATGTTACAAAAAATTTCTTTTGCGAAGCTTTCAGCTCAATTTTTTGTGGGCAGCACATAGATAGACCAAAAAACCGCTTTGCATAATTTCGTGAAGTTTTAGTGAGTTTCAACATAATTTTGAAATTTTCGATTCTCAACCCTATAGGTTCTCGATTAGCTAGAAGGCCCAGGACACCATGGACATGAAGCGCTCGGTAGTCCATGGCTACATACCACACATCATTATAGGAGTCCCATGCCCTTTGGAGTTATTCAAGTAAATGACCGAGACGGACACACACACACACACACAGAAAAGTTTCCTCAGTAAGAAGTAGATAGTAGTTGTAACAGTGGAAAAATATAGCATTATTTCTTTCACCTGTCTTATTGATGACGATGTCGTTAAGTCGTGACGAAGAAAGGACCAGATCATACATCTTCCCTTGAGCAATAAACGGGACTTGAACTTACAAGGGAGTTACTTGAGGGGGCAGGTTTAACTTTTTTTGAAATTTTGGGAGTAGATAGAAAAGCTTATGAGGATTCCAAATCTTTTTAAAAAAATCAGCAAAATGCTCACGTCAGCTGAGTTATGACCTAGAAAAGTTTCCCTATGATTAAGCAATTTCTCGTGAAATTTTTTTCACGGAATAGTGTATTTCTTTTAAAACAATAGATTTCAATCAGCAGTGTGGTAAAGTGGTAGAATGGCAAGTTCAGTGGAGGAAAGTTGTAGGTTCGATTCTCCCGATCCAAAAATTTTGCAAATTTTTTTTGTTTTATTTTAAGCTGCCATAACTGGCTCTGGAATAAAATTTACGCAATTTAAACATGTTTTTGGGCAGTTTCTGGTTATGAATAGACATTTTCCAGAATAAAAACAGACATTTAATTTTTGAAGAAATTCACAAATATGCTCATGGGTTCATCGAAGATTTTTCGAAATTTTTTTTCAATTTTTTTTGTTTTATTTTAATTGAAAAAAACAGTTGAGGATTCTAAACACATCGGTGGCATTCGATGACAAACTGCTGGAAACATGTTCTTGGTACAATACGCGCATTTGACCATTGACAATCTTTTGCACCCAGATAATTGGCACTTTCCATAAACTTTCCGGTTGAAGCAATATTGAATTGGTGAAAATTGAAAAAAAATTTTTTTGAAAAATCTTCGATGAACCCTATTTGTGAATTTCTTCAAAAATTGAATGTTTGTCTTTATTCTGTAAAATCTCTCCCGAAAAAACTCCCGAAAAGCATGTTTAAATTGCGTAAATTTTATTCCAGAGCCAGTTATGGCAGCTTAAAATAGAACAAAAAAAATTTGCAAAATTTTTGGGATCGGGAGAATCGAACCTACAACCCTCCTCCTCTGAACTTGCCATTCTACCACTTTACCACACTGCTGATTGAAATCTATTGTTTTAAAAGAAATACACTATTCCGTGAAAAAAATTTCACGAGAAATTGCTTTATCATAGGGAAACTTTTCTAGGTCATAACTCAGCTGACGTGAGCATTTTGCTGATTTTTTAAACAGATTTGGAATCCTCATAAGCTCTTCTATCTGCTCTCAAAATTTCAAAAAAAGTTAAATCCGCCCCCTCAAGTAACTCCATTGTTAGAGAAGTTCGAATTTACTCCAAAAAATTGTGTTAACTTTGATTCTTTCAAATGTTTCAACACTGAAGATAAAACTTTTTATTATGCCAACCATTCCAGAAAAATCAGTTCAATCTTTTTCCAAATAAAACCTATCCATAAAATTGCCGACTTTGTCGGAGGTATCAACAAAATATGTGCTAATCATAGAAGAGTTATACACTTTCAGACGAGTGTACCCATATTGGCCAAGACGATCCGCGGAGAATGATTGTGGTGTGGTATCGGATGGACCCTCGTGGGTATGGCAGCCCTGAAAAATGAAAAATGAACTAACGTGAAACCTCTAATAGAAGGCACTCACCGCACTTCCAGTCAAAATATAAACCGGAGCTTTTGCATTTTTAATATGTCCAGAATCCCCAGATTTGTATCCAACTCCATCATAAATCGGCCACATTCTCTCATAAGTGTGCTTATGACCATACAGTATCATATCCACATTATGATCATGCAACAATTTCTCCAATCCCGGCATTTCACTATTTCCTTTTCTAGACAACATATCCGAATAATCATTACATCCACTAGCGGAATGCGTAGAGCAGTACCACGGCCGATGGAACATTACAATCGTCCATTTTTGTTTGTTTTTAGCAAGATCCTGCTCGAGCCATTTATATTGAGCATTCGCTTCCTTCTTATGATTCTCAGCGTAATATTCAGAATTCAGGGCGATGAAGTGAACGAAGCCATAGTCAAAACTCCAGAAGAGATTGTTATCGTATACGCCGTTTTTGGGCATGGTGAATCGATTGATTATCTGATTGAAGTTGCTGTCCGACTCGTGGTTTCCAGGCAAGACCTAAAACGATATATAAAATTTATCCGTTAGACTTCGCCAACTTTAAAACGTTCCAAGTTTTCTACTTACAGTAATCCCACACTACCGTAACCCAGTCAGTTTTACTTCGAACTCAACGAAATTGGGATATATCAACTTCTCATCATTCGGGCTTCAAAATGAGTATGAACGCGACTAGGCTCCGCACACTTTGAAAAAGTTTGGCCCCTATGCACCTTTAAGGAAACATTTTAAAATGGACGAAGCCTAGTCGTGTTAAGGCTTGTTTTGAAGCCCATAACACGAGAAATATATAAATAAGACTTTTAAGATATCGGGGGGTTACTGTAGATCCGGAAGGGGCGGATCCTAGTTATGTTTAAATTCATTTTGAAACTTTTTTTATGCTTTCTGTTTCACCTAAATAAAAGGACACGGGTTCTATTTCTCATTTTTAGTTGTACGATTCCCATAATACATATTCTCGAAACCACCCTTACCATATACGGAACATAAGCAGCAAATGGCTGAATTGCTTTCATATAAGCATCTCCTCTATCTCCCTCGTCATCGTGTAGATCATATGCAATGTCACCAATATGAATAATCACATCAAAGTGGCCGTCATGCGTTGCGTCAGTCAGTTGGTTGATGGTTGGAATTCCTTTATAGACGCTAAGGTCGCCAAATATGGCTGCTCGAAGATCTTTGGTAGGGTCGGGTTGCTTGAAGTGGTAAACGTCGGACATGTCTTGGGAGCTCCCTACTTTGTAGTCTGAAAATTTCTTGATGAATCGCAAGAAGTTAAAATTGAGAAAAAACTGAATTTCCTGCTGAAATCTAAAGAATGAAGCAGAAAAAGTTAGAAACTATGTAATGTGGAGTCCTGTGGACCTCGGCCTGCCAGTGGGTACATTTCTAGAAGTATAAAATCAGACTTTGCCAACTCACAATACTGATCCCCGGGCACCATTTTTGTCATTGTTGCTCGATGGGTGTAACGAACATATCCATGGGATCCCTGATCTTTCCAAGAAGTCGTTGTTGCTTTGGCCGTCCACCGAAGAGCGTCTTTTGAGAGACCGAAGCTCACGTAGGGGGTCACATTGGGTACTGTAATTGGCTTTTTGCAATAAATACTTACACAAGTCTCTGAGCACATTATTCTATGTATTAGTTAGGACTTGTGGGAGACTTGTGCAATACTTGTGGTAGGCTTATCCTACACTTGTGGGAGGCTTGACGTCTTGCGTCGTTGCAAAAACAACAGAAACAACAAAATACAAGACATGTCCAAGCCTCCCACAAGTGTTGCACAAGTCAGACTTGTGCAAGTATTGGCGCCGACAGCTGAGAAGTACCGTAAAACCTGAAATCGAAGGGTCCTGAAACTTTGAATTCTGATCCATCTCTTGTCAAGGATACAGAATAGTTGTCAACTAACAAAATGCTTATCATAATATCAGACATTTTTTGTCAGTTGACACATTTTGATATCTCTTAGAGAAGTTGAGATAATTAAGCTCAAACTTAATATTATACCCTTCTATTACAGGTTTTCCGGTATATCAGAACTCACATGGTCCCTGAGTCAGCCACGTCACCACCATCTCATCCATATTTCCATTCAAGCTCAAATGAACTTGTTCCACTTTGTTTGTAGCGAAAACTATGCCAAAAAATAAAAAAAGAACAAATAGTCGATACATTTTTTCGGTTTTTTTTCTGCCAAAAATGAATATGAATTTGCGAAAATTGTGTCATTTTATATATTTCTCGATTCTCTAATCCTCCGCTGCAATCATCGTTTTTTCTCGGTGCATGGTCATTTTATCAGTCAATCAACGGAAATGATGATGATAAGAGAAATCAAAGGTGGTGTGTGTGATGAAACTTTTTTATTGATTCATAGAAAACGAAGAAGAGGTCCGTAAGATTGAGCCTAATTAATGATCAGGGTTAGAAGTAGGCCCCAAATAGTTTTCAGCCCAAAATTTGAATCTAAAAAAATGAGAATCGTGAAAAAAAGTGGTGAACTTTGTAGCCAATAATTTTTGTGAACCGCATCTCTGAACTGATAATCCTGGTTATTTGATTGATAAAAAAGCAGCAGAACGAAAATCATCAAATGATACTCCCACGTTTTTTTTTTAAATTTTTGTGTGTCTTGATTTTTGACCACTATGCAAATAAAGTATCATGAAACCTGTAATAAAAGGGCCCTCTAACCTTTGAATTTGAGCCAATTTATCTCGGTTCTTGTCAAAAATATCAAAAAGCTGTCAACAGATAAATTGTTCATCATAATATCACAAACGTTTTGTCAATTGACATACTTTGGTATCTTTAATAGGAGCCGAGATAAATAAGCTCAAACTTGACAATGTTGGGGTCCTTCTATTACATATTTCACAGTAATTGGCATTTTCTTATTTTTTATATTTTTTTAAAATTTCGAAAACGCTTAATTCAAAAAGACATCGTGGCACAAAAAGAACACTAAAAATCATACATTCAACCTTCATTTCTTTAATGAAAAAAACAATAAAGTTCACACATCCATATCCATCCGTTTACCTATTCATTTTGACAATTGATGGGTTTTACTCTTTTTTCGTCTTTTTATCCTCGACGAAGAGCTTTCGGAGTTGGTTTGTACATCACAAATGTACACACCATATTCTCGTCAACCTGAAAGAAAATCATTTAAATACATTTTTAAAGGGTTACGAGGAATGGGTTTTCTCCGGCCACTTGTTAAAAGAATAGATTAAAAATGAAAGTTCACGCTGTTGGAATTTGGACAGGAAATGGTTTTTTGAGTGGTCCTGCCACTTAAAAAATGATAAAATCACGGACAATTAAATTTCGGATTTTAGAGACTCCAGAAACATTATGTTTTTACGTTACCATAAACTATTTTCAGATGATATCAGAAAATTGGCAAAAACAAACTTTGAAGTATCAAAACAATTTCAAAAAGTTTTCGAATTTTCCGTGAATCCCAGAATCCAAGTAATTCTAGAATCCATGAAATTTCAGAATTAAAAAAAGGAAATCACAGAAATACAGAATGTACAAAAAGTTTGGAAAAAAACCCAACAATATTTTCCAGTCTGATACGACCCAGTTTATGGTAACGTTAAAACAGTTCACATGAAAGTCGCCTGATATTTTCTGAAATTCCAAAAATCGAAAATTTCATTAAATTTCACGGAATAGATCAAACAATTCACGATATTTCAAACTTTGAATTTTTACTATCTTCTTTATATATAAAACGCTACAGGCGTCTGTTGATCCCCATGTCAGTCTGTCGACTTTTGAAAAGCTTGAAAAATAAATATATATTTACGTGGCCCTTTAAGAAAAAGTGAGGAGTAAAAAACTATTGCGCCGAAGGCGCACCAGCTTCCTGGTCGTACATAATCCATTCTAGTTAGTTTTGAAATGAATCTTAGGCCGGATTTTGATTACTTCATTTAGGCTATTTCAATTATCGGTTTGTTCAAGTTTAGATTAATTCACACGGTTTTAGAAACTCAAAAATGTACTTACTACCAGAATCTAGCAGATCACCCATTCTTACCTTCATCGTGGCAGCCGAATTATCAAACTGTCCACAATAGTGAGGTGCCGAGAAGATAGTAACCATTCTCTTCGACGCAAAGAACTCATAGCCATCCTGCACGACTTGATGAGCACGTGCCACCAGATCCAACTCGAGTTTCGCACACAAATCATTGACAACGTCTTGTCCAAAGACATAAGACACTCCGCGTGTATTCGCTTGCCATCCCTTCACCCATTGATCCGGATCAGCCCACAACAAATCGATACCAATAGATGGATTTGGTGGATCCTGGGGACGTGGAAGTTGGCGGAGTTGATCGAGGGATTGGAGATGAGGGGAAAGGCCACCGTGCATGCAGAGGATACGGGATCCAATGAGACCGCAAAGAGGCATCCAGTTGAAAGTGTCTTGGAAGGTTGACCAGAGACGTGTTGACTTGTAGCGACGATTGCATTCTTCGTAGAATCCGTAGACACGATTGATAGCTGGACTTCATGGTTTCCGCGGAGCATGAAAAAGTTTTCGGGGTACCTGGAAACAGCCATTTCAGTTAATTTAAGGCTATCGTTCGTCTGATCATAATAAAATGATCATAAAAATCACAATCTCAGAATCTCAGAATCTCAGAATCCCAGGATCCCTTCAGAATTTCAGAATTTCACAAGTTCGGAATTTCAGAATTTCACAAGTTCAGAAATTCAGAACTTCAGAATATATGTATTTCAGAATTTCAGAGCTTCAAAACTTCAGAACTTTAGAACTTCTGAATTCCTGAATTTCTTAATTCTGAACTTCAAAATTTCTCAAATTTTCATTTTTTGGATTCCGAATTACTGATTTTCAAAAATCTTGAAATTTTGATTTTCAATATTTCTTAATTCCAGTTCCTCAATTTTTCAATTTTCAATTTTCTCAGATTCAAAACTTCCGAATGCCTGAATATCATAATTTCAGATTTTTTTTATCCTCAGTTTCACAATTTCTCAATTTTATTTTTTTATGATTTCAGATTTTCCTGAATTTCAAGAATTCAATTTTTTGATTATCAGAAACGATAACAATTTCCAATTTTCAGACTAACTTGATCTTGAAAGAAAACATGAGACAAATCGTCTCAATATTCTGACGTCCTCGATCCACATAGTCTCCCAAAAACAAGAAATTCACATCTGGCGGGAATCCATTCTTGTCAAAGATACGCAACAAGTCCGAGTACTGTCCATGAATGTCACCGCACACGATAATCGGCGGTTCCACTTCCAAAAGAGAAGCTTGCGAGGCGAACACCGATTTGGTGATGTCACAGCAAGTCATCAGTTCCTGTTCGTTGACCGAAGTGGTCAGTCGTCCACCTGACATGCCAACGTTGAGCAGACGGCTCATCAAGTTATCGACATCCATTGTCGCTGTCATTTCTGTTCCTCCTTTCTGAAAAATGAAAGTGAATGTTACCGTAAGCCATAAACTCTGAGCCCGTTTAACTTGGTTTTTGAAAAAGATATCAAAAAGTGGTCAACTAATAAAATGTTGCTGAGATTATGGTAAACATTTCGTCAGTAGACAACTTTTCTATATCTTTGACAGGTAGCGAGATAGATGGGTTCAAAGTTGGTCTTCTATTAAAGCTTTTAGGTATATGGGGAACTGGAATGCGGGATATCGAAATCAGCGGATCTTTCGAAAATGAAGCTAATCTCTAATGACTGCCCAATAACCGCTATGATTGGGACAACATTGCCCACCGCCGCCGACCGCCGCCGACCACAAACGGCTCACCGTCGGCTTACCGTCGGCTTACCGTCGGCTCACCGTCGGCTCACCGTCGGCTCACCGTCGGCTCACCGTCGGCTCAACGGCGCCATTCCTTACCTTTGGTAGGCGTCTTCGCAAGTCCAGAGAGACCTTCCTCTTGGATGTGACGAGCAAATTGTACAATAATTTGATTTTTGGATTTTCGGTCCCCCATCGACATTTTTCGAAATCCTCCTATCAGTGAAGGTCATCTAAAGATTGTTATCAGAATTCAAGGGGCACGTGGAAATTGTCAAAACAAGGAAAATTCTGAAGACGTGTAAAATTGGGTTACACAGAAGCTATTGATTTTTTTCAAATGTAGGGATTTCGAACAGGAATTGGATTTTTACTGAATTTTTACTGGATTTTTACGCACTTCACAATTATACTGTAAAACGACTTTATCATACTGTATTAAATTTTTAAAAAATTAAAAAATTAAAAGTTCTCTATCCTCTACAGTAGCAAATGACGATGGCATGAATGACATCAGGAATGTAGAGCAAATAGCAAAGAGCCAAATTGCACCAGACGGCTCCACAACAGCGATTCCCCTTTTTCAGATAGACAGCGATTGGCTGGAATTTGAAAAAATCCAATTATTCATGATTTTTTATGTTACCGGGATTACAAAACAAAGGATACAGTAACAGGAAGGATGGACCTCTCCCATGATTTGACAGAATTTCTTGAACTGATTTTCTTTGATAAGATGTGTTGATCTGTTTTATCAGAGGCGTCAGAGTGTTACGTCGTTTTTCTTTGTGATGAGAAAGTTCGTTGCGTTCTTGGAAAACAAAACTGGATCTAAAATATAAAAATCCTGGCTCCGCCCAATTTTTTCCAAAATCTTACGGTAAAACCCCATACTGTCAAGTTTGAGCTAACTTTTGTTGGCTAATATGCAGAATAGCAAAAATATGTCAACTGACAAAAAACTGCTGATATTATGATAAGCATTTTATCAGTTGACAACTTTTTTATATCATTTACAGAAATTCAGAAAAATTGACTTAAGGTTAATAGATCCACGTCCGAGCATCAGATCTACATCCGATCTACAGTAATTCCTGAATTTAAAGGGTCATGAATTGAAAGCCCTTCACGAACCAGAAACTTGGCTCTTTTCATATTCGAAAAGTATTAGTTTTGAACCAAGTTACAGTCATTTGGATTTGTTGGCCTAGAAATCGAAATCTAGAATTTCTAGGTCACGAATTTCGGATTTTTCTATAGATCACGTTTGATAGAAACTATGGTTCAAATCTCGCTGACATTGTGAGCCGGATTACAGCGCTTTGCAGTTGGTGGCCTAGAAATGCCGAACTCGGCCACATTCACATCTCAGCTCCTAGTGGTCCTAGAAGCTTAGAATTTTGTGGGCAGACAGTAGAATATATCGACCCTTCTCGTGCAACTACCATCCCAATAAATCATGCGGCATAGTTGCAAAAATGGGCGGAGCCTGAAACGTAAAAATCTAGCGGAACTTCAGAATACATTTGATCTACCTATCCCTAAAACATTTTGAAGGATTCGCTATAAATAGAATTCTTAGACTTGCTTATTTTTTCTCTAAATTTGATCTACTGAAAACTTGATCTATTTAGAACGCTTTTAAACGCTTTTACTTACCATTATTTTTGAGGATTTTTTCGAGCTTTTTTTCTGATTTCTATCCGAATTTATGTCGTGTCTTCCCGTATTTATTGATTTTTGTAGTCTTCAGATCGTCATCACAAGTCCCAATGTCTGAATCGAAATCAACTGAAATCGAAGTCGAGCTATTGGATGAAGAGAAATGGAAAAGGCTACACGAGACAGATAATGAGATATTGGTTGGAGTTGTTGGAAGGTGAGCATTTTCAAAATCATCCAAGTTTGAAGAATATTGTTTTGCAGATCGTTGATCCCAGGTCTTCACTACAAAATAAAAAATCTCACTCCTTCCAAAAAGTATACTGTAGGACTGAAAATGAGACTATGCAACTTGAAACCATATCGATATCATGTGAGCACGGGATGGAAAGAAGACTATAGAGCTGAAAATGTGACAGAAATAGAATCAGAGGAGATATTCCTGGAGACCAGTACTTCTGGAAGAGCATGGTCTGGAGAGGAGCTGATGAAGAGAGGAATCGATTTTCAAGGGGCAAAAGTTTTCAATAAGCTGGCAAGAAGTGATAAGGAACAGACGGCACCAGAGAAAGAGCAAATGGCGGTGAGATTTGTTCTGGAATTTCATAAAAATTCCAGTTGTTTCCTTTTCCAGATGAAAGTCTTCCCCAACTGCAAGTATATTCCAATCCTCACAATTTATGAATCAACACCTTGGGGAGATTTCTTCATAAGCACTTTTCAGTTTGAGGAGACAAAGTTTATTGCTGTTACGGAGTACAAGGTAGGCTAGCCAACTAGGGATGAGCAATCAGTTGATGATGATTTCAGAATTCGAATATTGCCACCGTGAAGTCGATTTCCAATCAATTCGTTCGAGGCAATGTTCAAAAAGAAGCGAGTGCAGAGGTTATGGACCATCTGGAGGTGGAGGAACCAAAAGATGGTAAGGCTGAAATATCAAAAGGAGCATTTCGACGGAATGGGAAGGCATGACGCTGTAAAAGACTGTCTGAAGAAATTGAATGACACTGGTTTTCAACTTAATCTGAAGTCGTCTGAAGCTAACGGATACTGACTTACGCTGTCTGATAAGGATTTAGGATGCCTAAAGTCCTCTAAAGCTGTACTTGGCTGTAATTTCTGGCTAGAATTAAAGAGGGGCTCGGCTTTTGGATGGATATTGGTTAAGTCCTGGTTTGAACTTGCCCAAAAACGGCTGTATAGCGGGCAATGGTCCGATTTTGGTCGGAGCCCTGCCATAAGTTTGTCGCAGTTTACTTGGCTTTGATAGCGGTCTTATCAGAAATCTGATTAGCTTCCAAAAGGCGACACCCGAGTATTGGGCTTTTGAAGGGCAAACCTAAGCTGTCCGATGATGTCCCATAGTCTCTCAAGGCTATCAATAAAACTTGAAAGCTTGAAAGCTATCTTGGAGGTTGTTCAAAGCTATTTTAAGCTAAATCCGTTGAAAGCTATCCGAATTATTATCAATTTTAATTTTCAGACTCTTGTCAAGGACCCAGCATTGTGTCTCTAGCCAAACCACCAACTTCTGATGCTTTCCTGGAGCCGCAACCTGAAATGCAACCAGATATCGAAGTTGAGCTGTTGGACAGAGATACCTGGAAACGACTAGATGCACTTCAAGGAGGTAACGAGATGGCGATTCGAGTTTGTGGAAGGTTAGTTTGTTTCACTGAAGTCTGGAAAATCACTATTTTTTCAGATCGCTGTTCCCACGTCTTCAATTCAAAATCAAAAATCTCGAACCTCTCAAAAAGTATACTGTAGGTCTGAAAATGAGACTTTGCGACTTGAAGCCATATCGATACCATGTGAACTGGGGATGGAAAAAAGACTATAGTGTTGAAGATGTGACAGAAATGGAATCAAATGAGATCTTCCTGAAGCCAAGAGATCCGAAAAACGACTGGTCTGGAGGGGATTTGATGAAGTATGGAATTGATTTTGGATTGGCGAAAATTTATAACAAAGCCACTAAAAGTGGCAAAGAGAAAACGACACCGGAAAAGGTGGACAAGAAACTGGCGGTGAGATTTTTTTTTTGATCTGGAATTTCATAAAAATTCCAGTTGTTTCCTTTTCCAGATGAGAGTCCTCACCAACAACAAGTATATTCCGATCCTCACAATTTATGAATCAACATCTTGGGGAGATTTCTTCATACGCGCTTTTCAGTTCGACGAGACTAAATTCATTACTGTTACGGAGTACAAGGTACCGGCAATACTACAAAAACATTGAGCCCGTATATCTCGCTTCTTATGAAAGATATTAAAAACTTGTCAACTGATAAATTGTTTATCATATGATCAGCAACATTTTATTAGTTGACCACTTTTTGACATCTCGTACGGGAAGTGAGATACATGGACTCAAATTTGACACTTTTATAGGAGGACCACCTTAACCTTAAACTTGGGACCCCTATATCTCGCTTCCTGCAAAATATATCAAAAATTTATCAACTGATAAAATGTTTGTCATAATCTCAACAACATTTTAACAGTCGGCAATTTGTTGATATCTTTTACAGGAAGCGAGATATATCAGCTCAAAATCTGGACGGATCAGTGGCGGCCTGTTGGCGACTCTACCTACCGATGAATATTGCAACAATTTTAAGAGAACCGTAGTTTTGAGCTCATATATCTTGCTTCCTGTCAAAGATATCAAAAATCTGTCAACTGGTTAAATGTTTGTCATATTATCAGCAACATTTTATTAGTTGACTACTTTTTGATATATGTTACAGGAAGAGAGACATATGGGCTCAAATTTGACACTCTAATTGGAGGACCACCTTATCTTTAAACTTTGGACGCCTATATCTCGCTTCCTGCAAAATATATCAAAAATCTGTCAACTGATAAATTGTTTATCACAATATCAGCAACGTTTTAACAACTACCACTTTTCGATGTCTCTTACAGGAAGCGAGATATACGGGCTCAAAGTTGGCGGTTTGGAGGTGGCCTTCCATTCAATTAGCAATGAGCAATCAATTGCCTCATTTTCAGAATCCGGATATCTCCACCGTCAAGACGATTTCCAATAAATTCGTTCGATACAGTGTTAAAAAAGAGGCGATCGATGCGTTGAAGAAGTTTGGAATGTTGAAGAATAATGCTGAGCAAACATCGGATGACTCTTATCATGAATCCAGTAAAAGAGCAAGAGTTTCCCCGTTGGAAGAAGCCACCTCATCATTTTCATCTGAATCATTTGAATCCACGTCTTCTGGGGTCTCTCATAATCATCAAAACGGTTACAACAACTATGTGATGTCTCCGTATGCATTCTCACCAGTTGGATTTTCGAACTTCTGGAATTGCCCGAATTTCGAGAATCCTAATTTTTCTTATCAATAATGATTCTATGTTAAACATTGACTTTTTGATAATTGAATTCAAAATTATGATTGTAAAATTTTTGTTAATAAAAGCTATATGTGCTATCTATAATTTTGAGCTCAATTATCTCGGCTCCTTTAAAAGATATCAAAAATTTGTCAACTGATAAGATATTTCTCATATTGTGATAAATATTTTATCAGTTGAAAAGTTTTCGATATATTTTAAAGGAACCGAGAAATTGAGCTCAAAGTTGCCTAGAATAAGTCGAAAAATGGAATCTGAAAAACTTATTAATCTTTGGCACACTGGAAATACAAAAAAAATCAGGAAAATCAAAGAATCGGGATAAAACATAACAAAGTTTGTTATCACATAAGAAAGATATCACAAAGAGATTTTGGGGGATTTGAGCAATTTTTAAAGTATTCGTTGGGTGGATTTAAAGTAAAATTATTCGAGGTCTGAATGAACTTAAAGGGGGATAAAGAGTGTAAATATACATATTAAAAATTCTAAATCGGCAGCCACTTCTTCAACTTTTGCCCTTGATTATGGCAATCGAACACTGGGAGACAGTTGAAATAGATGCATAGGGGGCAGTCGAATTGGACGTTTCCAAAGAAGATGACGATGAGGAAGAATAGTAGAAGGCACAGGACGATGAAGGAGATGAGCACGTAGAACTGAAAGGAATCAACTCATAGGAATCTGATATTTCTCGAAATTTTCAAATTGTAGCTCAGTTGTCCTCGGAATGGCCATTTTGGATTTTTTTGGAATTTCAAAAGTTTCCGGTTTTAGAATTCTGGAATTTCGGAAAATTCCGAAATATTCCGATTTTGAAAATTTTGGAATTTCGGAGTTCGGGGAACTTTGGAATTTATGGAATTTTGAAATTTTCAGAATATTCCGATTGAGAAATTTTGGAATTTCGGAATACACGTCAACCGTGCTGCATCCAGCTTCAAGGACTCTGTCGTATTGCCACCAAACAGTACTGCGATTTCGTTCGAGGTCATTGGCATGAGAATGCGACGTTGTGCAGTCAGGTGAACTGTTTCGCGGGTGTCTGCGGAATGATGCCGTTCTTTGGCGCCTATCCAAATCAGTTTTATCGACTGTTCACTTCGC